>NC_046664.1:13907400-14036693 GCF_010883055.1 Belonocnema kinseyi | reverse complement strand
AGAGAGAGGGAGAGAGGGAGAGAAATATGTTAATTATTCCTTAAGTTTCTAGGTTCCTATTTATACGGTATTATTTTAGCGATAAGAATGAGAAGCTTGGTCAAATTTCTGATATAAGAATTTACTTTATGTTGGACTGCCTTCAAATAATTTATAAAATATAAATATGAATATTTACGAAAAACAAGATTAACGCCTATATTTTATGAGATAAGAAATAGATAAACGAATATTTAGCAGACTACTACCGAAATAATTTGATATGCTGTTTTCTAAGATTCTTCATTAGGACTTTAATCAGTTTTTTTCAGTTTGAACAAAATGGTGATCGCTTTTTTTCTGTTCATTACCTTAATGGACTTCCTTAACTTAATTGGTAAATATAATACTTTACTATATCTATAATTTTAAGGTCGTTTGCATAAAGTTTATATGCACAAAAGTTCGAAAATATTTCATCCATATCCAGAAATCCAACCCTTCCCTATAATCATATTGTCATGAAAATGCTATCGAATCATAAGTGCACAAGACATAAATCAAGTTCTATGTTTCGGAGTCTAGAATATTTCTATAATATTCTTTTTGTTGAAAACTTATATACTCTCCTATCAATTGTTTCTAATGGATACTCTATAAAATATTTTCAGAAAAAACAACATAATAAATGATATGCTTCTTAGTTCCGGATATTTCTATAGAATTTTATTCACCGAGAGATTAATTTTTTTTATATCAATGATTTCCCATTAGAATTCTGTCAAATCTTATTGGCCCAGGATTTATATCAAATCCTATATTCTATATTTTCCGAAATTTCCGTGCAAAACCACCCATCAAATTCGAAGCATCCTGCTCGTTAGACACGATGCTTTCTCTAATCAACGCGGGATGGAAAAAATTACTGCGCTCGTTTGGAAGAATCTAAGCTGTGATACGCATTTGCAGGGAGAACGGGTAGATCGGGGATCCGTATAGCATTACTTAGTTCTCTAGAGAACTAATTTCCACTTTCTCTCAGTTGTAGCGTCAAGAATCGAGAAAGCACTAGCTGAATTTCTACTGAACTAGCCCGCGCTACGAAAGCCTAAAAATTCACTTTTCTGTGCAATTAAAATTATCTTTTTGCATATAGTTACTTCATTTCGTCTCACTAATATTTCTTATAAAATAGATACCTGTTTTTTAAAATAATAATAAGTAGAAAATAATCTATCGAAATCTCTAAATATTACTCTATCTCTAAATATACGCTAGGTATTTTTTATAATTACCTAGCAATTTGGGAATATTTATTAATGTTTTTGGTCCGCATTAAAAGTAAGATTTGTGCATATTATAACATATTAAAATAAGCTAACCTGGCATGGTTTTCCCTGCTTAAATAAAAGCCCATCATCTTTTTCTTCTTGCAGAGATAAGTTTACAGTTTGAATACTTACCAAATGGCGAACCTATTTCCGGTGTTACCCGTGGCGGAGCATCTTCTTTTGATTCTTCTTCTGCTTCTCTTTCTTCTTCTTTTCCTTCTTCTTCTTCTGACAGACAACATTCTCCTGCCAATCCGCCACTTGCTACCAGGTCCAGGTCTCACCCTTTCAGGTACGCAAGTCTACCTATCACGCTTACTTCCACTGACGGGCGTCAAGTTGATCTCCACCACATTCAATTCATACGGCTAACTTCTTATATAAATCCGCACCGGAAGTACGAGCTGCGAAGATACACTTTTCCAACAGATAAGCGAATTAAGTTTCACGCAGGACGGGGTATATATAGCCCAATGCCAGCAGGAGAGCATATTGTATTATCATCAATCGATGGTGACGTCTTTGCAAAAATGAAGAGTAGCAATGTTCTTGATGGAATATATAAATATGATCATATCACTGGCCGTATGATGCGGGCAAAAATAAACATGAGAAGTGGCATGACTACCTCATTGACTGAAGAAGAAATAAAGGAAATTCCAGTAGGGTCAAATCGTTCATTTACATTGAATTTTAGAATAAATTATGTGAACCACAGTAATAAATAAACTAGCTACCGTTATCGTTACCGTTTCAAAATGCAGATTTTTCTTAGTTACTTCCCTTTTTAAAAATGCATATGTACTGAAGAAGTTATTGAACACATACTTTTGTATGTACTTCAGGTTGCCACACAGTCACATGAGTAACTTTTTAAAATATGTAATAACATAACTCTTGTCGATTCTTACAGTAAATAAGGATAGATTTTAAAAGGATTTTACAATAAAAACTACTGTTAAAATTCTGATAAATTTATTATGTATTTACTCTGAATTAGTATTACCTTATTTTAAGATTCTAAATTCTTATTAATTTGTTGAAATTCCCTTTCTCCAACCCTGTTGAATAATATACATAATTACTGAATTGCAGTTAACTTCTTACTGATTGAAGTAGTACCTGAAACTATTGCATGCGCGGGGCATTAGATTATATTTAGAGTAAAAATCGTACAAATGTTGCCATTAAGCTTTTTCTAATTGTTGCAGAACAACTATCCTTCGCGACACAGAGTAAAGCGGATGGTCTTAATGTTAAAGAAGTTTTAGCGCCTCCACTGAATCCTAGTAAAACAGTTTATTTGAACAGATTACCCCCTTTAAGGAATTTCACAAAAAGTGCAAATCCAATTTATTTTCGATGCAATGCTAAAATTGGAATTAATTTCATGTAACTGCGTATAATTAATATGAGCGTTTTAGCTTGAGGAAACCATGAGCGGCTTTATTCAGCAGAGGGATCATCAAAATTCAAACCTTTTTTCTTGTCTCGTCGCGGAAATAATTCAGAAGCTCTGATATCAATTTTGCGTTCCTGTTAGCGAAATTGGAGTTGGCTAAAATTGACGTAAGAGCCCCTTTTTCAAAAATCCTTCTTCACCCAAATGAGAGCCTTAGTATCTCGCTTTTTCAGGAATCAGAATACCAATATCGACGTAAACCCTCAATGCAAAAAAAGGTTTCATTCAGATACGATTATCCTTGTAAAGATAGACAATGCATCTGGATTTGGAAGTCACACACTCTTTTATTAGAAGTTCTATTTTCCTAAAATTCGAATCTGAAGTTTCACCTTCACTGGAAGATTCTGGACTGTTAGAAATCTGAACCTACAAGGCCGTCTGATAAGTACCTGAAAATTCTAAGAGATGGCATTAGTATTCACTAATGTGAACCATTTTCATCGAGCTTGATCCTTCAAGTGACGCCTGTCAAAACTTCAGCCATTTATGTTTACGCATTTACAAGTTACAGCACTGAGAAGCGACTAACCTCCGAGTTTTTTTTAATATGGAAAAATCTGAGTTTCGAGTTTTGATCAAACACTACTATCTTCGCAAGCAAACGATGTCCGAGGCCAAGCCCAAGCTGGATAAGTATTACCCGGACTCTACACCGTCGATTGGAACGATTCATAAGTGGTTTACCGAGTTTCGTTGTGGCCGTACGAGCACAGTTGATGCTGAACGATCTGGGCGCCCAAAAGAGGTCACCACACCAGAAAATGTCGAAAAAATCAATGATATGATGTTGAGTGATCCCAAAGTGAAATGAAGAGAGGTAGCTAATGCTGTAGGCATATCATTAGAACATGTTGGCAATATCGCGCATTCAGTTTTGGGCATGAAGAAGCTCTGCGCGCGATAGATGCCGCGTTTGCTCGCAGTGGACCAAAAACGAATTCGTGTGACAACTTCCCAGCAGAACTTGGCATTATATTCGCGTAAGCCGACCGAGTTTTTGCGCCGATTTATAACCATGGATGAAACCTGGATCCACTACTACACTCCTGAGTCAACGCAATAGGCAAAACAGTGGATTCCACCGGGCCTAAGTGCTCCGAAGCGTCCAAAAACGAAACAGTGGGTCGGAAAGGTTATGGCCTTCGTGTTTTGGGATGCACATGGTATAATATTCGTGTTCCCTAACCTGAAGAGATGGCTCACCGGTAAGCGTTTTTACTCAAGTAAGGAGCTCATAGCTGAAACTGAGGCGTATTTTGGAGACCTTCCGATCAAGTACTTTTCGGACTTTATAAAAAAGTTAGAAAATCGTTGAACTCGCTGTATCGACCTAAAGGTAGAGTATGTTGAAAAATAAAACCGACTTTGATCAAAAAAACGTCTCCGTGTTTCATTTTTCAGGGACTTATCAGACTGCCTAGTATCACAAACCTTCGACTGAATGGTTATTGTTTTTGCAGTATAGTAATTTACCACTAAAACCTTATTCACAACAAATTAGTTCACTGAAATGTTTTTACCGATGAAGGGAAAAAAATAATAAAGTAATAAGGAACTAAAAATTGAAAAAATAATACTGATAAAATAAAACTTAAATAAAATAATCTGGGACAGATCTATGCCTGCAGTAATACTACATTAAGCAGATAAGAAAACCTTCAAAGATGTCGAAACGCTGAAGAAAAACTAACGAGAATAGCTAAAAGCATCGGCAAGATACGCTAATCTCCTCCTTACTGCTGGGCTTCAAAGTGGCTAAGGCTCGCACTAAGAGTTTCGGAAAAAAATATCTTAAGAATAATACATTAAAAAGTTAAAATAATGTACTCCGTTTTCCATGGTCACTGACCTAGTAGAGTATGAAAATAAGCCTTATGTTAAAGGCAAGTACCGAGATTTTTATCGGACTTCTATTAAAAAGAATGATTTTATTTTCTACAAATCAGCCTCTGTTGAGGTTAGTCAATTTCTGTCTTTGGCTAATTTATGACGTGAAAACTTTAATTCTTTAAAATGAAAAGATCGACACCTATACTGCAAGAGGTTACTTTGTTAACTATAATTCTTAATTAGCACAATATTTATTTTTTTCCATAATTTCAATAATAAGGATCTTTAGAGCTCTGGCTATTATTCTGCCAATCATCCTTAATTCTATTCATGAATAGAATTCTATACTATATCTTTAATTTTAAAGACATTTTTTTAACACAAAATAGTACCTCCAGGTCAAAATATGTGTTTTTATCAATATACTGTGGTTATTCTTACAATTAAGCTCAAAATTCGAATGAGCTTTTTTTATTTGCATTTTCATACCAATAAGAAGGTTCGGTGAGCCTCAATAATTTTCAATCCGAAATTTCTTGCATTCGACTTTTCTTTAGAGAATAATTTTTCCAAGGAGCTTAAAGTATTCCATTCCTGTAATCAAAATAAATTGTTGTACTAATACATAATAGGTATATTATCAGTATATAAAGTATATATTGTAAATACTGTTTTTCATAAAATTTCAACCTTCCTTAAAATTTTTCATTTGTGATATCAGATCCGTCATTTTGATTGCTTAAAGTTTGTTAACAAATTCGGTTACAGCGACCTCAAAAACTTACAAATACTCATTTTTATGAAAGTGCCACGATTTTTAAATTGGTATCTGACATTTTGAATTATGGAGTTCTGATACCAAATTCGAATTCAGCGGAACCAAAAACGTATAGATACTCATTTTTCTGAAAATTTCACCAATTTCAAACTTTTACATTTACCATTGAATTTTACTATTTATCATTTGCCCAATGTCGACTGGTGAAAGTCACATAGTCAGTAAGAGTTATCATTTTGGTAAGAAAATAATAATTAAAGGAAAAATACTATATCATCCTCGCGAACTGCACCTACCCGGGTTGCTTTCTTCCAACAGAAGTGAATATATACCTGACTAACTTTAATTTATTCGTCCTAATTTTCATAAATATTCGAACCCGCAATACGAAAATCGAAGATATACTATCCGTGCTGACCCAAAAAGTCAATTGATGACAAGACAGGTTGTCTATAGGCTCACGCCAAAAGAAGAAAAAATTATATTATAATCAGTCGATGGTGACGCCTTTGCAACGTTTAAGTGAAGCACTGTTCTTGCTAGAGAATATTAATATAATTTTCGCACAAACATATCGTGCGGACATAAATAAATATTGAAAGTCAAATGACGACTTCACTAACCAAAAAAGAAATGAATAAATTTCCAGTAGTATCCAAAATTCTATTTGCATTTTATTTTAGACCAGAGCGTGTAAGTCATAGTGATGGATAAGTTAATTTTGAAAATTATCTAGCTATGGTTAGACTTACCTTTTTAAAATGTTCTACTGTAATCAAATTGAAAGGTGAATTTTATTATTACTTTTAAAATCCTTATTTATTGTTCCGAATCTATTTCGTCTCCTTCGAAGTAATCCCCTTCCACCGCGATGCACTTATGCCAACGAATTTTCCAATCATCAAAACACTTGGCAAAGCCCTCTTTCGGAATAACCTTCTGAGCTTTCAGCGATTCAGTTTTTATCTCCTCAATCGAGTCAAAACGGTGTCCCTGGAGCGGTCTCTTGAGTTTGCTAAACAACCAGAAGTCACACGGAGTTAAATCAGGTGAATACGGTGTTGCGGAACGATATTTGTTGAAGTTTTGACGAAATGATCGCGTAAAACCCGTGTTGTTTCACAAATGTTAACACGACGCTCTTTGTTGAAAAAATTTAGTGTTTTTGGTACCAATCGAGATTTGACTCTCCTCAGTCCCAAATCGTTCTTCAAAATCGCTTGCACCGATCCAAATGATATTTGTAAACTATCAGCGACGTCTCTAATCGTCAATCGACGATTTTTGAGCACCATTTCTTTGACTTGCTTGACGTGATGTGCATCAGTTGATGATTTTCGCCGATTTGAAACCACACTTTTTTCAACACTCTCGCGACCTGACTTGAACTCATTGTACCACTTGTAAACATTCTTGGAAGACAGAGACTGATCCCTAAATGCTTTCTGCAGCATCCTCAACGTTTCCGCAGCCGAAAATTCATTCCGCAAACAGAATATAATGCAACTTCTTTGTTCAATAAATAAAGACATTGTAAAAATCGCAGGATTAAATTTTAATAACTCACAAAAAACCGTAACTCAAACACTAATGAATATTTTGATGTGAAATTTGGCACAGATGTCACTAACAGTACTACCAACTTATGGAAAAAAATGTTCAGTTTCGAAAATTAAATTAAATTAAATTAAATTAATTAATTACCGTAAAACATAATTATAGAATGTATTTTTAAAAAAAAGCAACGGTTTGTATAGTTACATTTACTGAAGAAATGTAAATAGTTACCAGTTAAAGCTTAACGATCATGTATAGATCTCGTGTTGTAGTTTTGAGGATTATCCTTTTCCGTTAGTAATCTAGATTTATTGTCTCATAATTAAAATAACGGACAGGCATATGTTTGCCACTTTTAATAATTTCTCATTTGCAATCCCCTTTTATGATTTTGAAAAGCAGATGTCTAATTTTATTCACGTGATTGTCCAGCCTGTCACCTATTTACAACTGTCTTTACCGCCCTGGCTAGACATTTGCTAAAGCTCAACCCTGTAGTATGTTTCATCCTTAGAACTTTAATTTGTAATCTTTGACTCTGCCTTGAACATCAATTTTTGCACTTGAAATCTTCAGTCGACAACAAGAGTCACCCTAAAGATCTACCCAATTTTTGGATCTGCTAACAGCTACATAATCACTTCCAAAACACTAACTGTATTCCTTCAATCTTAATTTTTACCTTTTAAATAAACATGAACTTTAACCGATTTAACGATTAATTTGAGAGATCCTTTTTCCTAAACTTTCCAAGGGCCGATCATTAAAGCAAATTAACGTATAAGATTGTTAAGTGTCGTCATACGCACCGCAACATATGGTACTTCGAGCCGCATAGTGAGTTCAGAAATAAACTTTCTAACAAAATCGAATCTGTGAAGTGCGCATCGTGTCCCATGTAAGCAAAAATTGTGTCTTATTTTATACAGAATACTAACAACAAAGATCCTGCAACGTCATATCACACGAATGGAAGCAGAATCATCGAAAAAGACCATATTAAATCGAACATCTCTGAATGCTGTTAAATCGCAATATATCAGCAGCGCGGACTTCATCAGCCATATTTATTGTTTCGAGTTTCAATTTCTTTATTTTAATTCGCAACATAATAATTAGTGTTTAAAAGAGATCCAGATAATTTGGCCTTATACAAAAACTCTTTCGAGAATGTGCTACTTCAAAGATGAACATAACCTTATAAAAAACTATGTTCAAAGGCCAGAAAGAGAGATAATTGTGGAGGCTTAACGAAAAAAGTTATTGTGAGTAGAAATCATTAAAAATCTTTTTAATAGGATTCAATCACGAATCGAATTGTAAGTTTTGGAAACGGATTTAAGCACGCAAGATGAGGAGACAAATGCCTTTGCAGATAAAGTTTCCTTTGCAATCGGGAAGGCTACGGCAATTATCGCTGCTTATAATCAATCAAAACCGTCAGTTATACAATAAAAAATTCTTAGCTATTAGTTATTTCACATGGTCCAGGTAGTTTAAATTCCGATTGTTCAACTCAAAACTTGAAATCTCCTAATTCGGGAAGGGCTAATGCTACTGTACATGATATATCTCTTATAGATCATCCAGTGAATGAAATCAATGAATCAAATTATCGAGTTCCAAAAATAGATTGACATAAATTCTAAGGCTCATACGAAAAGTGGCCTGGTTTCAGAGATACTTTTAAAATGACAGTTTATAGTAATCTAAAATTCACTGATTCTGCAAAATTAATATTTCTGCAATCGTGTCGATTAAGAAAGGTAGTAGAAAAACTCGAATCGTTAGGCACTACTACTGCGAATAAAATAGTAGCTTGGAATATTCTTAAAAAATACTATGATGACCTCGCAGTGGTAATTAACGAACGAATTTAGCCAGTCACGTTATACGATATTCTTAATAATGGTACAAAGAAATATCGTGCACTTAAGGCCCTGAACAAACCTTTTTTACAATCATTTCCAATTTATCAAATCATCTGAAAATTGTTTATTGTTAAGTAAATGTTTTAATTTCCTTAAACCAAATCACAGCGTGGATGATTGCAGTTTCAGTCAATGTTATAACGTCCGCAATGCTGTATATATATATATATATATATGAGGAATCAAAAAGAGACGCTTTACGAATGCAGGGCCCTGCTAGATTCATGCTAAAAACTAGATCTGTCAACGAAACGAATGGCCGCAAAATTGAAATTATCTATTGGACAAAGAAAAATTTTCAGACAAAGTGCGGTATAACAAAACATAGTTTTTGGCTAAATAATGGTGGGTAAAATCACCTTAACGCAATTTGCTGGACCAAATTCTTGCCACCTATTGACAATATCACTGACAAGTTAAATTGAAAAATTTTAAGAAATTGAAAATTGGAAAGATGAAAAGATTTCATCAAACGAGGAACACGCGTGAAAAATGCATTGGCGAAACAAGCCGACAACAAAGTGAAATATATCGAAAATCTAAAAAAATGTAAAGAGATTCATCACATGACTGTGTTAGAAAACGTCTCTACTGGCGAAGGTTATTATCTACCACATTATACAGTGATTAAAGATTCAAGTCTGATCACGCAACTTAGCGCAGTCTATGACGGCTCAGCCGAAATGAAAACCAGCTTATCACTAATTGACAGTCTTATGGTAGGTCTTACAACTCAAGACAACTTGTTTTTTATACTTACTCGTTTGCGCATATATTCTTTTATGCTAACGACTGATGTAGAAAAAATGTATCTTGAAATCTTAGTACATCCTAGCAATCGAAATTGTCAACTGATTTTGTGACAAGAAGATTTGCGACAACCCGTGAAAATATTCGATTTCAATATCGTGACTTACAGAACTTCTGCCGCCTTATTTCTAGCAACTCGGTCTCTTCATCTAATTGCAAATCATGAATATAAACTCTTTGCGAAAGCTTCTCAAATATTAGAAAAGGACCTTTAGGTTGCTGATATGCTCCTCCGAGCCTCAAAATGCGAATAAGCTGAATTGATACGCGACGAACTAATTGAAATAGTGTGTAAGTGTTGATTAAATTTAAGAGAGTAGGCTTTTAATGACCATCGTTTAATTGAATCCTCATTGGAACGGACCCAAGGATCTTTTCTATTGCTCAATTTTGAACAAACAACGAATATATTTGAGGTCATTGCGATTTAATCAGGATGTTTTTGCGTACTCTTTTAATCAAATCGACAATGACAAAGGAATAACGAAACGAAGCATTCTGTCACAAATCGCGAAATTGGTAATTAGACATAGATTAGAATGTCGAGGTCACGTTCGGGATACACCTATCGTGACGCGATTATCGAGCCCCGACGCGACGGCACTTCTGCCAAGATTAAAGCTTTGTGCAGTTTAACTACTCGACAATAGTCTTACAATGGATAAATGCACTATCTTATTTATTAATAACCTTGATTCAAAATCGCGTTGCAGAAACCCAAAGAAACGCAAGTTTATATGAGAGACGACATTAATGCTGATAAAGCAAACCTGCTGACTGCTTGTGTCACGAATTGATAAATGCAAAAATAAAAATTATGAAAATTAGGCAGCTCGAAACGTTTCCTCAGGAAATAAAAACTTTGAATTCGAAGCAAGCCTTAAAAGGCAATGTAGCAACCTCGGCCTCTTTTACTGATTTAGAAGGCGTTTTGCTTGTAGGTGGTGGGTTGAATTAAGGTGACATTCCTTACTGAGAAAAGTACTAAATTTCTCTACCACAAGATCATCATTTGAGTAAGATCCCTTTTATGTAAAGCAGAAACGAAATCGCAACCTAACAAAGATAAAAATTTATGCGGATATCCTGGCATCTCCCGTGAAAATGCAACTAACATCAACCCTGTAGCTGACTGATAACCGAAGCTCTTTTAGCGGATCTCTCTAGATTTTTCAATAGAAGGATTTAACAGATCTGTTACCAAAAATGGGTAATCGATGCAGCCCTACGCGAATGGGATGATTGGCCGTACGGGAGAATACACGAAACCCCGAAAGGGGTTCGAAGCCCCAGACGACAGCGAGTTCCTTTGTCAGTCATGCTTTATCGCTAGTTTAGTTAACATTGTTCAGAAATCTCAGAGGATAATTCGCCTCGCAATCTGCGACAATTTTTTGGTTTTACGCTTGGCAATTTTTTCCTTGGCATGACCTCGTAATAAGGGGTCATAGCTCTTATCTATATTCGCATAATGGTATAAGATTTTTATGTACCAAAAACGAAATCGAAGACATTGACAATAAATCCGTGAAAAGAGCTCTTACAGAGAAATATATCGCGTATCATTTTATATCTCCAAAATCTTCCCACTTTGGTGGGCTTTAAGGGGCAACAGTAAAATCGTTTAAGCACTACATGCTTTTTGTGACTGGCAAAAATGATTGCAATACGATGAATTATTGACTTTTGCAATTGTAATTCGAAGCAATTCTAAAATCTTGTCCAGTACGTTATATCCGTTCGGATCCTAATTATTCAGCCCCTATCACATCTGGCCACTTTCTTCTTGCTGACTCATTTACAAGCATGCCAAGATAAAAACCTGAAGAAAATTACTTCAGGATGTTTATCGTCTTAGCAGCATGCCAAAAATATGCATCCAACAAATGGCACAATAGCGCAAATCTTTTTTTTAAATTGAGTATCTTTTATGTTCTCGCTATTTTAATTGGAAAATAATAAGATTTGATTATTTTGAACGTTACCATTTGAAGGGGTCGGCATGCTGAGCCTTAACGAAAATGTATAGATCTCGAGTTTATTACTTTGCTTGAAAGTTGTATTTTTCAGGGTTATCATTTCCCATTAGCATCCTCGATTAATTTTAATAATGTTTTGAAAGATGTTTTCCGCTTGCAATAATTTCTTTATTCAAATAGTCTTTTATTATTGCGAGAAACAGATGTATAATTTTATTGAGAATATTGTCCAGCTCGGCCCCTTTCTACAATTTTCTTCACCATCCAGTCTAGACCCTTCCTAATCCTCAAACCTTTTGCCTGTTTGATCTTTAGAACTTTAGGGCATTTTTTCTTAAATTTTTTATCTTCAACTGTACCTTGAACAACGAGAGTTTTCTTAAAGAACAACCAGTATACACAAGCTAAAGTACAAGCTTTTGCTGTGTCGTGAACCGCAACACAACATTACCTACTCATATCTTATTCACAAAAGTAACTTCTTCATTGCTATCTTCAACAACATACACTCAAATATCGTTTATTTCAACTCCTTCGCAACGTAAACATCTCGCCTATTGCAAGTCGATAGGGAACCCCACCACTGCACCTATCCGTAATTGTGGTCTCACAATGCATTCCCGTTTCCACGCCATTATTGGCTATACAGAAAATGTGACCATTAATGGTTGGAGTTGGGGAAGTTGCGATAAACAAGTGTACTGGCTTGCAATATATGAGACTTGAAATGACCAAGTGTTGAAATAAACGAGTTTTTAATGTATGAAAATTGTTTAATGTGCTTTCTATGAAAGTATTTTCAACTTCTAAAAGATTTTATCCCGTGAATTATTTTCTGACAGAATTTTTCAACGTGCAAAATAATTTCTTTACAATTTTTGGTTTGAAAATGGTTGATATTAATAAAAAAACTATGCCTTAGAGGTATCTATTAAAATCCTATCGTTTTAGCGATAAGAATAAGAAGTTTGGTAAAGTTTCTGATTTAGGAATTTGATTTATTTTCCTTAAATCTGCCATGTGTTATGCTATTAAATGCCATTCCTTTGAATGATTCATGATATGCCTATATTCTATCAGATAAGAATCAAGATACCAGAATTTTAAAAAGAATCATAACAGCATAATAATCAGATGTTCTGTTTTCTAAACTTCTTCATAAGACAATCTGTTTTTCTCAGATTACAGGAAATGGGGATCGCTTTTGTTCCGGTCGTTATCTTAATACACATCGTTAATTTTATTGTCGAATAAAATGCAATACTATATCTATCACTTTAAGAACATTTGTTTCACAATATCAGAACTTTTTACCAAATTATATCCATTGAGAAATCTGATGAATGCCTTCGAAGCTGTCTAACTGCTTACGATGTAGGAGAGATTAAATGACAATATTTCTGTAGAAACGTAAATAACTTGAGTGAAGTGAAATTCAACAAAAAATTTAATATCTTTAGAAATAGAATTTGATACTTATTTTACATAATTTTTTAGAGAGCTGGTTCTAAATTGAAGCTTGAAATATATGGAAGAGCTAAGTTACTCGGTTCCCCTTGGTTCGCTTTCCTTGCCCCCCCCCCCCCCCCCCCCCCCCCATTTATAGAGAGTGCGGCGGATAGAAAGACGGAAGGACATCATCAAATTTCGTTCCAGTAAAAATGTGCTGATAATCGATAAATCTTGTATAATTAGTTTGAAGAATAGATGTTTTAGCATAATTCAACATAATAAAATGCGGTACTCGTGCATAGTTTTTGCAAAATTGGAGAGTAGCAACGTTCTTGTCGGAATATATAGATATGATTCTCTCACTGACCGCATGAAACGGACAAAAATAAACATGGGGAGCGGCACTACTACTACATTGACCACAGAAGAAGTAAGCGAAATTCCAGTAGGGCGAAAACGTTTGGTGTCATACCATTTTAAAATAGAGTGTGTGCACTGCAGTCGTAGATAATGTAACTATCGTCCTCATTACCGTTTGAAAATGCAGATTTTTCATATTTAGTTTGTTATTTATAAAATATATTTGCTGAAAAAACTATTAAACGTGTACTTCTTTCTATAGTCCGGGTTGCCACACAGTCACAGGAGTCACTTTTTAAAATAAAAGGATAGCTTTAGTCACTTCTTTCTTTGGAAATTGGAAAAAAAGTTAAGTGGATTATCATAATTGGAATGATTTTTTTTTTATTTTTGTTGAAATTAATTATGTTTCACCCTGAATTTTTATTTTTTTATCCTGAATAGCCTAAATTCTCTTAAAATTTTTTTAATTCTGTGACATTTATACCACATTTTGGTGGAATGAATGCATAATTTTAAATTGTTTTCGACTTATTTAAATTTACTTGGCTTTTAGCCTGAAGTCTTATTAATTTATCCTGAATTCTCCTTAATTACTTGGAACTTCTCTTTATGATTCTAGATTCACTTAATTCGACTCATTTTATTGTACTTTTTTAAAACTTTTTTTTTAATCCACGATCAAGTCTTATAAACTCAACTTCAACTCCTAGGCATATAATGACTTGAATATAATGTAGTTTAAAATTTGTACATTTTAGCTATCTCTATATTGAAGGTTGCAATCCAAGCAAACGTTTTGAGAAAATTTTGCAAAATTACGTTATTTGTTACTATTGAAAAATAAATTGATAATTTAGCTTGAAATGTTTAAAGGCTTTGAAAGAATATTTATTCGTGCATTTTGAAACAGAGTTCTCCGTGATGCTAATTTTACTAACATTGCATAAATAATAATTTTTTTTAATGATCATAAACAGAGTTGTATAGAATTTTTTCTCGAGATGATACGCTTCTTAATATTTATTGAAATATTATCATTTAAGCGATAAGATTGAAAACTGCAAATATGTCGCTTAGATTTTTGTCGCACAGCTGTTAGAAAAGCAACATAAATTATTTTTTACAAATTAGCTTTGTTTGAGGTAATTTAATTGCGTTTCTCGCCTTAATTGATAAAATATGTGTAAATATGAATATATTAGAATGATAAGACCGACGACTATTCTCCATGAGATAAGGATTATGATACTAGTCTTTAAAACAGAAGAATAACACATTCATCTGTTTTTTTCCTAATTGCAAAAATGGAGATCCTTTACGATTTGGTCTTTACTTTGACGCTCATTCTCAATTCTATTGGTATATATAAATATATACTATATATGTTATTAAAAAGAAGTTTTATAAAGTTTATACTTATACAAGCTTAAAAATTATTATAAATTAGTAGATATTAATGTTTTAAAAAATGATAACTGGCTCGTCTTTATTCATATTATTTATAACTTTAATAGATCAGGACTGGGTTTCTTTAGAAAGGCGTATTAAAATGCAAAAGAATTCTAAACAGGGTTCTTTTTTATTACATGTTTATCATACTTTTTATATACTTGTTTCGTTAGTTCTTTATCTCACATTCTCTCAACTTGTTCGAATCACCTTAACCAACTTCTTGTCCATGCGTCTATTATTCTCTTTTCCGAACCACATTCTTTGAGGAATACACAGGCCGGCAAAATAATTTTTTTCTCAAACCCCAGAAACCAGACTATACTTTCCTGAAGGGTCCTCATATATCTTTCAATCATTAGTGAATAGGCTACCCAGATATACATACTCACCAACTCGTTCTATTTTCTCAAAATTTAAGACAATATTTCATATGGTTTTCTCACTCTTTTCTTCCAACGCCATAATTTTTGTTTTATTTACGTTAATCGTGAGGCCCATGCTTTTTATCGTTGTATTTCGTTTTTTTAACATTCTTTATTAGTCTTCGAGTGATTCTGCCATAAATAAAAAAAATTTGATTATTCTTTTGGAGTTTGGAAGTACATTCCGAAATAAAGTAGCACTGTTAGGTTCTTGTCATGAAATTTTAGATCAGTATTGAAATATTATATAAGTCGATGAAATTTTATGAAATTTTTACTTGAAAAATCCTTGAAAATAAACGAAGAAAAAGAAGCTGCCGAAATTAGAAAACAAAGTGTTTTCTGTTTATAAATTATTTAGTATGAAAAAAGTAAACATCCCCTCCCCACCTAATTAGCAAAATATTTCAATTTCCAATGATATCTTGTGTTTTTACAATGAATTTTCATAAAAAGACTTATAGAAGTGAATACGAATTATTGAAACTCAAGCGTTTTTTTAGGAATTTTATAGAATTTTCAGCAACACAAGATTGGATACTTTATTTATAAATAACAGTTCATTTTTATGAGATTCACTATATGAAGCTATTTTAAGCCAAATTTATAGAGATTATTTCTAAATTAATTTTGGTTCCAATTCGATGAAGTCTCGAATGATGCATCTGTTTATTGAATTTGTTTATTTTTCCATATAAAATTTATCAACCAATTAAGAATTTGGCTGAAATCCTCATAAAGTTCCCAATTTAAAAGACTGCCATCGAAAATAACGAATTGTTTTGTCCACAGATGCCCGAATAATGCATTTGTTTGTTAAATTTGTTTGTAAAAATCATAAAATTTATTAACTCATCATGAATATTGCCCAATTTATTATAAAGATCCAAATTAAAAATCTGACATCGAAACAGAACAAAAATCTTAGCTTTTTTTTAAATTTTTGTTTCCAAATCAGTGAACAGTTGTGGGCTGTACGTTATTTTGGATAAATTTTTTACCTTATTGACTACTTTGAATATCCGTATACACAATTTTTGAATTTTAAAAAAAGTAGTCTCAAAAATATTCAAAATGTGCTCACTTTTTGAATTTATATAAAAAATGACTGGCTAACGAATTTGACTAAAAAAAACCATCCATTGATTGAAGTTTGAAGAACCAATGTTTTTGCATGTTCTACTTAACTAAAATGAACTACCCTACCATAGTTATCCCTACATAAAAAGGCGTAATCCTCTGCTTTTTCTTACAGAGTTTAGTGTACAGTTTGACCGCTCACCTGGTGGTCGTCCTATTCCTGATAATTCTCGTGATAGACCCTCTTCTTCTTCTGACCGACAACATTCTCCTGTCGAGCCTACTCCTCATGTCAGGTCTAGGTCTCTACCTGCCAGGCATATAACTCCACCTACTATGATTACTTCTTTGGGCAAACAAAAATATAACCTTGATCAGCTTCATCTTCTTCGGATCATTCCCAGAAAAAATCGGGATTTACAATTCGTACTTCGAAAATACACTTTTCCGGCAGACGACCGTATTTGTTTATATTTAGGAAATAATATGTATGGGCCCGTACCAATAGGAGAACAAATTGTATTATCATCAATAGATGGTAAAGCTCTTGCAATATTGGAGAGTACTACTAATTTTGCAGGAATATATTCTCAAAATCATCGTATTCGCGCTAAAGGACGCGTGTCAATAAACATGGAAACCGGCACGATTACCTCATTGACTAAAGATGAAGTTGCGGCAATTCCAGTAGGGCGCTTACGTCCAATTTCATTATATTACATAATAAAGGTTGCATACGATAATGAGAAGTAACTTTTACGAAGTAGTAGTCAATCATTCAATAAAAAGTCACTGTAGTAACATTTTAAAGTGAGACATTACATTAGTGCTACTTTTGCTTTTTAAATTGTTCAAACATACCACGAAAACTTTTATATTACTTTTACAGAATTTATTGATTATTTGCGTACTTTCTTTTATACCCTCGAAAGTACTTTAAATTCACCGTGAATTCCTAGGCATTTTTCAAGAATTTCAGAAAATTATTCTCATAATCCTTACATTTTTCTGGGTTAAATCGAATTTTATTTCATTTTTTTTTCAATACACTTGATTCCAGCACTGCAGCATGATTTCTTTAGAAACAAATAACTACATAACAAAGACATAACTTACATAAAAAAGACGAATAACACTCTTAATGTGTAGAAAAAAACATAAAATAATAAATAATCTGTAGTAACTTGAATTTTCTTTCCCCTAACATTGTCTAATGGTGCATTTTATGAAAGTGTTTTCAAATTCCAAATATATTTATTTCTAAATTCTAAATTAACTCATAGAAGTTCTGTTTTGCTATTTTGTTAGTTTTAAAGAAATTTTGAACAGAATATTTCACATCAGAGATTTTACAGAATTTACATTTCTATACTCCAGGCTTTTCTAAAAGGTTCACCATTTTTTATTGAAAACATTACCGAAAAGTAAATTTGCTAATTGATTAGTAACCGAATTCAATAAAAAATTTCGATGGTAAAAAATGAGGCTTTAATGTAGAATTATTTATTTTTCAAGTTTTTGCGTACTTAGTTTTCTTGAGAACTGCTTTAATATTAATATATTCTTCTCTTAATACTGTTGATTCAGCTACCGGTATCAATTCATATTTATTTGCATTAAGGAGCAACACTGCCTTTGGGCGACGTTTTGATGAATCTATAAGCAGCCTCCATTCTCCATCTCTGGATGAGTTTGTCTTAAGTTAATTTATCAAGCCTTCTCCATCGATACAATAAACTAGATCTGCATCCCGCGAGAAATACTTTCTGAACTCCTTATCTCTATCTCGGTAGAATGTGACTTTCGTTTCACTAGATAGCAAGTTTTCCTTCTTTAACCTTGAGGCGTGTAACTCTGCTCTGTTTTTCGATAACCCTAAATCTCTAATTTAATCATTGAGTTATTTTTGTAAGAAGGTTTCTGGTACAAAATGATTAGATGGAGTGTAATCCTCACTCATCAGCATTTTTCACTTTCCACTGTGATAATGGATGTAATAATTTTATATTAAATTTCTGGTAAATTCTCAGCAACATCAAATAGAAGCGTCGGGTTTGTTGTACTGAAAATATTTGCGTGAACTATTTAAAAAAAAATTGCGAATGCTAAATCCTGCAACATTCGTCATACAGAAATAGCAATTTTTCTCGCCCTCTGGTTGTCTCCAACTCATAGGTTCCTAAACTTGAGTTTCAATTGACCCTCTTTTTCATTCCATCGGCTCAACAAAATACTACAAGTGCTACCTATGAAATTCGGGACCCATTCCATTGTTTTATGAGTCATCGCAAAACCAAAGCGATTTCTATAAATATTTTTTATATTGTCTTGAAACCTTGTCAGAATGTTATTAATTTTATACTCGCCACAAGCGCAGCAAAACGATTGAAGTTTGCTACTTCCTCGCACCCTGATTCTCGCTGCAGGGCAGCACACCTAACAACGCTGGAAGATATTACCTGAGTGGAACGAAACACGAATCATTCTACACATTCCCTTTTACGGCAGTTGTCAGAGTCTCTCGCATTCACCATGGTAGAAGATGCAAATAAGACTTGTGCTATTTCAACTATTTCCAAACACTATTTGAAAACACAGAAAATATAAATATAGCATGCAAACTATTTCAATAATAAGGATTACTTCATATACGACAAAGCTGATTTTCTAGGGAATTTTCTTCGCCTAGGGAGAGCCTCTTACATCTGTTTACAGATGATTTCAATACCGAGGGTAGTTTTGCATAAGAGAAATGTGATTGTTTATGAAACTATGCACACATCGGTGGAAACGCTGACGCCAAATTTGTATTCGAAACCCAAAAGTTATAAATACTTTATTATAAAGTTCCGGATTCTTATTCTGAACGCCAGTCTTGTGATCAAAATGGTGTGGTGGACATCAAACGTTAAGTGTGCTAAATCACATATATATGTCACTAGTATAGGATGAAACTGAGCCGTCTGGGATGAATCTTGGCCGATTATTCTTAAGATGTCCATTTTCAATTGTACATCACATAGTTCCGCAAATGCACCGGATAAAAAAACATTAATGACAGCCGATAGGCTTGATAAGCAACCACTATATTCTGGCAACTGAGACGAGTCTCGTCTGTCTTTTGGAGGAACTTTCTTCGACTAACATTTTTATTCATCACGACTCGTATGTGCCCGCGTGTAAAAGAGCGGCTCCAGGATCAAAAACATGTAGGTGATTGGCTTCTGGAATAAGAATACCTGGATGAACGTTATTTGATCGCAGGTGTTGAACTGGAAGATTTTCGTTTGTTCTTAAAGCATCCTAAAGGGTCGTCGAATGCGCAGAAACATGACCACGCCGAAAACTAGCCTCCTCGTAAAGGCGGACATTGCTATGACTGATTTCACCATAATAGCGCTCCCACAAGTCTACAATATTTTCTTCTTTGAGATCTCGATTGTAACACTGGAATTTTTCTTAAAAGAAACAAGCAGCAGAAAACGCAAACTGCTCAGATCTCACAGAAAAATATAATATGTATTGCCGCTTTAGGGACATGTGGCTACTGCATAAGATGAAAGTAAGGAACCGCGATTTCGTTTCTTTTTTAAAATTTAATTTTCTAAATTATTAATTCTCTAAATTTTAGAGGTCCTTTATTTGTAATAGATGTAACAGGTTTCGTTGACAGCCAGAAAATACTTTGCAAGCAGAAGTACATTTTAGTTACATCTTCTTTCTCTGCATATCTGTTTACTAATAAGCAGATTTTCGGTATTGCTGTTAACATTTAACTAATTGAAGTAGGATATACAACTGATAAATGAAGGAATGAAGGCATTAATGAATTGGAAATTGCATTACCTGCAATTTAATTAAATGTGTTCTTTAACACTGTTTGCCCTGTTCTCTGCCGTTCCGCATTCTTATCGAAATAAAAGATTGAAAGTAGCTACAATCAAATTGCGAAATGATCTTACCTACGTGATCGAATGTCTGCATACTGCCGTCCTCAATAATTAAAAAATGACTGTTTAAACCTGCTTTACTCAATTAATGCTTTGAAAAAGAAGCCATTTTTAAGATACTACTAAAGCTTCTTCCGTGATTGAAATTTTGAAGTTATTTTCTAGTAGCCGCATGTTCTTTCATTCCTTTTCTTTATGCTGCTATATTAATTGTGTAGTAGCTGCAATATGCTATAGCAATACTGTCCGGAAATGATTTCTACAATCCTTAAACGAATAAAAGTATATTTTATTTTATGTGTTTTGAAATTCTGCACAGAAAGTAACATTAAAAATAAGTTATAAGAACTAAATAATAAATTTTTTCATTCTGAAAAATTACAGTTTTATTGGTAACAACTGCCATGTTTTGAAAATCAGGCGTCTCATCTCATGATTGAAATATGGCAATTATGTAACCGTTCTCTTTTTTAGCAACATAATAAAAAACTTCCGTGTGTCATTGTTTGCTGAGGAATTAAAATAGATCAAATTCAGAGTGAAAAAAATGAAATCAATTTTATTTTCTTCATATTTTTTATTTTTTATAGGTTTGGCTATCACAAATTAATCGCAGGAAATTCACTTTGTTTGGCGCATTCAGAATACAAAGTCAATACAAATAAAAGCAAATGTTTTTTGCAAATTTTCAAACAAATTATAAATTACATTCTTAACAATTTTTTTATTATCAACAAAAAGCGAGAATTCACAATATTTTATCATCTCATTTCCCTAGGTTATTCCTTTTGATTAAGAAACCTAAAGATACCCATTTTAGCCAAATGTCCAAGTTTTGAGACCCACTGGATCCGAAAAACAGGTTTTTACGAATGTGTCTTTCTCCCTGTGTCTGTATTTGTGTGTGTGACTGTAGATTTTTAGTTTGTAAGCACGGTAACTTTCGAAAGAATTGACAGATTGGATTGGCCTTTGGTATATTCTTTTAATGTCCTAAAATAAAGGCCAAGTTCGTTAACCAGACATTTTAGGTGAAGATTCAAAAAGTGGGCGTATTTTGAAAATTTTTGATACGAATTTTTTCTCAAATACAAAAATTGTGGGTACGAATATTCATGGTATTCAACCAGGCGAACAATTTATCCTAATGACTTTTTTATGAAACTAAACTTTACCACAGATATAGCATTTACAAAAATTCAAAAAACACACGAAAATCATCATTTTAAGCCAAATAACGCATGATATAAAAAAGTCAAGAAAATAAAAATGTTTTTTTCCAATGTCCTACAAAATTCTTTGAACAACCTTTTGATTTTTCTTGAAAAATTCAAATTTCGACAGAATAAAAAAGGAATGAAAAATAAAAATTACATTTTGCGGTTACAGCCTACCAATCTTCAACGATTTCGACAAAAAACATTGGAAAAAATCTAATAAGAATTATAATAGAGTTGTTCAGCCTGTTTTTCAAATTAGGACATCAAATTTTTTCTAAATAAACAGATATTACGAAAAAATGGCCTTTTTTCTATTTGACGTTCCCGGGGCTCGTCAATAACAGAAAAATGGTTGAAATTGCTAAAGTTGCCCAAAATAGCATTAGTTGAAGATTTTAAAATATTAGAGAATATATAAAAGCAATTTGTTATCAACAAATTATTTGCGAAAACATTCTTTTGAACAATTTTCCATAAATACCCGTTTTTTTCAAGTTATGTTTTTTTATAGCAGTATTTTCAGCTGGAAACGTCATGATACAATTTCAGCAAAATTCAGAATTTTTTAATCAATTTTATGAGTTTTTTAAAATAAATTTAATAGAATGAGATGCCAAATTTTATGATTTTTAAAAAGAAATTCATTATTTGGGCAACTGTGGACGGACAAATTATTCGAGAATCTGTTTTGTCGAAAAATGCCTGATTAATGCATTTGTTTGTCAAATTTGATTAAAGAGATAATAAAATTTATCAACTTATTATGAATTTTGCTGAAATTTCCATCAAGTTCCCATATGCAAGGACTGGCATTTAAAAAACCGAATTTTTCTTCCGACAAATGCTCGAATGATGCATTTTCTTATTACATTTGTTTAAAAGGTCATAAGATAACTAATTTGTTTAAAAAAAATTCTGTTGTTCAATGTATAATATTGGAACATCTTTAACTAATATTAGTTTATAACACTTAGGTGATTTTAACACTTTTCCTGTTATTGACGAGCACTGTGAACGTCAAATAAATGGAATGGCCAATTATTTGTCTTATTTGTTTGTTTATAAAACATTGAAAACCTAAGTGAAAAATCAGGCTAAACAACTCTCTTAGAAATCTTAACAGCTTTTTTTCAAAATTTTGTTGTTCAAATCGCTGATTATTTGTGGGCTGTACGTTATTTTGAACTAAAAATGACATGTTTTTCCCACTGTGTTTGCCGGGAATTTGAAAATGAGATCATATGAATTCCCATCTAACACAACGCTGCTGAATGTTGGTTGAAATTCTTAGCATAAAACACTGAGTAGCTATGACTCTTGGTCGAAACTAATCGCCTCCCATCTGCGCCTCCAAGCCCTCGTTAATCGAAGTTTTGTGGCTCACCGAGGTAGGGATTAACCAGGGTTGCTATTTGAAGTTTGCCGGTTTTAGTCATAGATGTCCCTAGATATATGTATACATTTCTATGATTAGGCATCTATGTCATATTTTTTTATAGACAAGAACCTTCAAAAATACATGAACAGCATCATAGTTGTTTACTCAGTGAATATGTCGAGTTTTGTTTCAATTAAATCGCATTTGCATCCTTCGTTGCTTTTCTTATTTCATCAAAAGAGAAAAGCAATTAAAGCTCATCGATTGCTGGTAGAAACTTATGGTGAACATGCCCTAGTGATTAAAATATGTGAGACATGCTTCCCTCAATTTAAAAGTGGAGATTTCGATTTAAGAGGCAAAGAACATCTTGGTGCAGCGAAAAAGTTGAAATACGAGGAATTGCAGGCGTTATGGGATGAAGACCCAACCCAATCGCAACAACAATTGGCACACACACTAAATGTGGCCCGAGGAGCAATTTGCCAACGTTTAAAATCCATGGAAAAAATCCAAACGTATGGAAAATTGGTGCCACACCAAATGAACGATAGACAAATGAAAAATCAAAAATCGATTTGTGAAATTCTGCTTGAACGGTTCGAAAGGAAATCTTTTCTGCATCGAGTTGTCACGGGGAACGAAAAACGGATTTATTTTGAGAACCCGAAGTGAAAGAAATCATGGTTTTCACCTGGTGAGGTCGGCCCATTGACTCCAAGGCGAAATCGCTTTGGCCGTAAGACAATGCTCTGTGTTTGGTGGAACCAGTGTGGTATGGTGTACTTAGAGTTATTAAAACCTGGTGAGACTGTGAATACGGATCGCTACCGAGAACAAATTATCAATTTGAATCATGCGTTGATCGAAAATCGGCCGGAATAAGCCCAAAGACATGGCAAAGCTATCCTACAACATGACAGCGTACTCATGGGACACTTACTCGCAAAGCAGCGCTTCGCCAATTTTCAAGAAGTTGAAAAGTGGCTCGTCGAATGGTTTGCCTTGAAAAAGAAACAGTTTTTTGGAATGGAATCCCTGATTTGCCTGAAAGATGGGCAAAATGTGTAGAATCCAATGTTTAGTGCTTCCAATACAAATTTTTTGAGATTCCCTTGATGATTAAGTGTATTCTTTGTTGAGAAAAAAACCGGCAAATTTCAACTAACGCCCCTGGTAATCTAGAAGTTGAAAAAAGGAAAGGCTGGTGTTTTGACTGTATGTGCTACGTTTACATCGTAAAAATAAAATTGAAAATGAATAAATTCAGTTTTTGAAAAATCAGCAGAAGTTGCAGTAAAATTTGTAATAACAAATTTTTTTAAGGAATTCGGCCCAGGCGCGCTCAAACCTGTCGCTACATGCGTAGTGCGCTATGAGAATGTGCCCGCGAAGCAGGCGGATTTTTTATGATATTGATACTAAATGAAATGTCCTCGTAAATAAATAATTATTTTCATTAAATAAATGAATTTAATAAGTAATTACGTAAAATAAACAATTATGCAAACAAGCTGGAAGGGAGGGGGGGGGGTGGTGATTGCGAAATACTCCTTTCTTTAGAAACAGATTTTAAAAGCAGCATTTTTTGACGAACACGTATGGAGTATAAATGTTAACGAAACATGCAAATTTCTTTTTTTGATCAATTACATACATTTTTAACAATTTTTGTACATTTCTGAAGAACAATATTGTTTACAATGTGAGAAAAAATTATAACAATCTGGCTTTGAAACTTAACAACTCAGCCAAACAAAATCCTCGCATACTAAGTTGATAGTAGTGAAACGGCTACATAAAGTGTTATACGTAAATATGCTTGAAGACATTATTGTAAAAATTAATTGTGCTCTGCTGATTAATAAATGTATTAAAAACAAGTAAGGAGTTTCTGGCACATTTAACAAGAGTCAACTTTAGAGCAATAT
Source organism: Belonocnema kinseyi (assembly GCF_010883055.1). Taxonomy (NCBI): domain Eukaryota; kingdom Metazoa; phylum Arthropoda; class Insecta; order Hymenoptera; family Cynipidae; genus Belonocnema; species Belonocnema kinseyi. The sequence continues at coordinate 14,011,785 of NC_046664.1, read as the reverse complement.
TTTTTATACACCAGACAACAAGAAATATTTAATTGATATCAACTATCTTCATTTTCCTAATTTTTAACAAACAATTTTCGTTATTACCCAAATTTGTTAACAGCAATTTTTTCGTTAATTTTTGAATTTTTTTCTTACCTTTTTCAGTCTGTAAAACGTAATATATTTTTCACCCAAACGTCTGTCAACCCATTTACGTAGAACACTTTAGACTTTCAAGCGACTATCAACTTATTACGCTCGCATTTTTTTTGCTGAGTTGTTAAGCTTTAAAGCCAGAAGCCTACAAGTTTTTCAAAACATTTATTAATTTTTAAAGCAACGTGCAGTAGCGTACGTTACTTTCCATTGCACTTACCTTAAAATTGTAACAAGTTAACGACACAATTTAAATTTAAATGTACCATTCAAACATAATATAGGAGCCTTCGCTTGAGAGCCACAGCGAACCGTCCAGCTTCGAGATAGAGTCCAGCGCGGAATAATGGACAAGGATCGCTGAGAGACCAGATATGACGCGGTACATTTAGTTTGTCTTAATCCTATTTTTACAATAAATATATTATAACACACTTTTTCCTCAAGTTTGCAGCATTTGAAATCCATCATTGCTAAACTCTCCCTAAAAAACGCAGTTTAAGAAATTCATATCCCGTGAAGTATTTGTCGTGGGATATTTGCTAAGTTCTTGTTTTGATACTTGCTTTAAACTCTAAAAAGAAAGTCATTTCACATTTCTACATTTTACCTATCTCTTTATGAAAAGAAACAATCCAAGCAAACGTGTCGAGGAAATCTTGCGATAGCACGTTCTTTTAAATAATAAAATATCAATTGACAATTCCACTTTAAATTTGTAAAGGCTTTGAAAGATCATTTATCGAACATTTTAGAATCGGGCTCTTCGTGATGATATTTTGCAATAGAAATGCAAAAACAATTTTCATAAATTGACTGCGACAAGTTTGTAGAGAGTTTTTATCAAGATAATGTGCTTTTTAGTGTATATTAAAATATTATCATTTTAGCGATAAGAATAAAAACGTAAAAAATCGTTTAGATTTTTGTCAGACTGCTATTAAAAAAAATCTACATTATTTATAATGTAGATTATAATATTTTAAGCCGCAGCTTTCCTCCCTCCTAGCCGCGCCACGGGCTTAGGGGCCGACATGTAAGTAGTATCAAAGTTACCATTGCCTTCTTTTTATACTTTACTAGTTTCATTGTGCCTACATCCGATTTTCGGCTTTCCACTCCCCCCATCCACCTCCTTCGATATTAGCTCCAAAATAGTAGTTTTAGCAGTTATCAGGCGTTAATATAATGAAAGGAATTGTTTCAGGATCAGGATACTTACATAAACAGAAAGAAGGACACAACGAAAAAAATTGCAAGGAAAGTCAGTAAGTTGGTTAAAAAGAAGAATTACAATAATACGTGGCGCCACCTAAACTTAGCAACCTCCTTGAAAACCATTATTGCTGATAGTATCGAAGTTCCTGGATCTAAAGTGCTTATCACCTTGGACTAAGTGAGAAAATTTGATAATTTTAGTATCCCGGAAAATTACATATTCGCATCACTATAGGTCGTTTCTTGTTTCACAAATGTGCCGAAAAGGAAGGCAGTTGAGGCAGTCCATAGAAGATGGAATAAAATTTGCGAAAATACAAGGAAAAACGTACATTTGGAATCCAAAGATACGAGCCCCAAACTTGAAAGTGCTCCACAGATACGAGAGTTCGGACTCCCAGGGAGTGAACGAAATTTCTTAACCTCTACCCCCGCCTGATTTGAAGGTCAGGCGCGCGCGAGTTCGCGCTGCCTTGAATTCGAAGTACGCGTGCACGTAGTAGGCCTTTGTGCGTTCTATGCATTACCTCCGCAATCTAAACGTCGTAGGAGTGGGAGCCCCTTTTAAAGTCGCATCTTTGGAGTTTCCGCTTTGCAAACTTCTCATATCTTTGGAGTTCGAGTATATTTCCAAAAAAGGTGACTACCAATAAGCTCTTCTCTTTTACCGGCTTTATTCGATATAGTTATAGACGGCCTGGAAACAGTTAATTTACCGAAAATAGGTTCACCGAACCACACAAATAGAGCAGAATAGGACCGGAACAGTAAGGAACTTATTGGCAGATACTTCGTTCAACAACAACAGATTTAAAGACCAAATGATGTCGAATAAGATGCTTGTATTTACTTCGGAGAGACTCGTTCTTTAATGTAACGTTCTTAACGCGGCTCATAGGCACGCTCAGGTATGTATATAGTGTGTCTCTTCTATTTCAAGTTTTCTAATTACACTCATATCTACAAGCTCAGGCTCCTCAGGATCGCTAGTAACTTTTTCTTTATTCAGATTAATCTTAGTACACTTGCCAAATCCCAAGTCCATACCAGTATCTACTGTACACTTCTTAAAGATATTTAAAGCAAGTTAAAGTTTTCTTACACGACCAGCATAGACTTGCAGGGCATCCATATCAAATACATGAGTGAACTTCAAATCGCGATGATTAATTATGCTGCAGATGTATCCAGAAAATTGTCTAGTGCAAGAGATAGTGCCAGAGATGCGATGCAAAAAATCTAAGGTCTCATGGTCACATGGACATTTGTCTCTCTGTGGATCTTATTATGCGTGCATGAATCTTAAAGCTTTACAAAACACAGATTATAATTCTATGATAGGTTAAAAACAAAAGTTTTCCGCTAGTCAATTTATACCATTGACAGGACGCGCTGGTAGGATGCTGCGACTTTGCAGACACACTTGTCAATTAGCAAGTTCTCTCGGGAACATACTAGACCTTTCTTTGAGTCACGCTCGTATATCTCTCTCCGCACATGCTTAATTCTTCAGAAAATCCTGTCGCTTAGGACATCTGTAAATATTGTACACAGCGTGTACAGCCAAGTTATTGGCCTGTTATTTTGTGATTTTGAACAGTCTGCTTGATTCTTAGAAACTTTAGCTTATTCAGTGTTTGTTAGTGGAGTTTCTGTTGTTATGCAAAATCCTGGCACCGTAGCAGCCCAGCGAGTCATCCTTCAGTTGATTTGTCTACTTATTGCCTTCTGCGAGTTAATTATTATATATCATATCTAATATGTTATCAATGTCACCTATTAGTATTAACAGTAGCGTTACAAGGAATAGACAAAATATCGAATTGATAATATTCTACACATATTAACGAAATATATTTAATCAAAATTACAAGGCAAATAAGTTTAATGTTTTGTGAATAAAATGAGTTGGCATGTCTGAAACGGATTTTTCATATAATGTAGATAACTTTTTTACAAAAATTCAAAAATTCCGCTAAATTGATACATTGGAACACGTTTTTTGACACATATAAGATATTTTTTACTACTAATGGTTTTTGAAATAACTGCTGTATGTTAAAAAACAAAATAATCGTAGTGTTCGACATTTTTCTGTGCTTTATACTGTTTAGATTTCAGCATATTTCAATTGAAGCAAAAAAGTTAACAGGGGATCATCCGTTTTAAAGTTGGGTTAATCCTAGCAAAGTTGAGATTCATGATTGCTCATTTTTAGGTACAAACACAATTGGAAGAATTAATATTTAATAAAAGATTCACTGTGGCATTTTAAAATTATTTTTCAAACCTATTTTTCATTTTTTAAGAGGTATTTTAACCTAAACTACAAAATATGCTTGCATATTGAAAGTTATTAAAAAAAATCGCCTGTAAAATTTGTATTGCATCTGAACATAACCCTTCACATCTTTTAATATATTCCCATACCATTTAAGTACTATCATTTAAACTAGAAGCTAATGTTATTTTCACAGATGGAAGGCGTTCTTTGTGGAGCCCTGCTGTAGTTTTTTAACATGTTACATAAGAATAAAGTAGAGCAGGCGTTCGTTCTTGAGTCCCTACTTGACCTTAAGGGGAATGCGACTTTAGCATGATAGATATAGACTTAGACTTTAATGATAACCATAATTGCTTCCTTTTAAATTTCAACTTATGCATCACTGTGACTTACATGCTTTACTATAAAATTAAATAAAAATGGATGCTGGGTGCCCACTGGAATTTCCTTTACTTCATCTTTGGTCAAAGTAGTAGTCTTGCCGCTTTGCATATTTATTTTTGATCGTTTTTTAGGATGAGATCGAGAATGATATTGATATATTCCAAAAAGAAAGTTCCTGCTTTCCAATAGTGCATAGACCTCACCATCAACTGATGATAATACAATTTGTTCCTCTATTGGTACGGGCCTAAAGATGCTCTGTCCTAGAAGTATATAGATATGTTTATCTGTCGGAAAAGTGTATCTTCGTAGAACGTATTTCCGCTGCGGATTTTTTGCAGAAGTGAGTCGTATAAATTGAAGTTGGTCAAGATTATAGCGACATCCGTCAGAACAGGTAATCCTGGTAAGCTTATTAAAGTGTGTGACAAAAGGAGACCTGGACCTGGCTCGAAGAGAAGGATCGGTAGGATCATCTTGGCTGTCGGAAGAAGAAGATACTCTGCTACGAGGAACGCCAGGAATAGGTTCGCCATTGGGTAAGCACTCGAAGGCCGAAGTGAACTCTACAAGAAGAAACAGAATATTATATTTTTCGAAGTAGGGAAGCCTATGTAACAGTAGGTCATTTTTTGTTATCCAAATATCCAAAAACAGTTTTTAAAATGTAAACCGGTTATGCACTGCACTTCTAAAGGCGCAGCACCAAAAACGTTAAAAAATATGATGACAAACATGGTGTCTCGATGATGTTTTTATTCTAATCCTGACTGGCAAAATTATTGAGTTTATCGAGATTTTCAATAGTGTCGAAAAATCTATTTAATTCACTTTTGAAATTGAAGAAACAAAGTTTAAGATTTTTTAGATTTATTGTTTACATAAGAAATAGTTCTAAATTTATGAAATAAAAATAAGATCAAAATCAAACTTAAAATCCTATTTAATCTAATCCCTTTCCTCATCTTTTTATTTCTTTCGTCGTTTTTTATTTTTATTATTATCAAGTCACAATCAAAAATATTTGTAAACATTTAATCATTACCAACATTTCAGCACTTTAACAGCGCTCCTATCAACGCCTTTTAACCCTTACCGGATGCTCAAAACCGGATGAATGCCGAAACGTTGGTGATTATTTAATTGTCACACATTTTTCAAATTGTGATTCGATCTTAATAAAAATAAAAAAAATAAGATAAAAAGGAAAGGAAGGGAATTTACTTAGTTGTCTTCTTATTTTTCTTTCCTCTTTTTTATTTTTGTAAAAAAAAATACTTTTCTGTTTTAGAAAAATTTTTATCTTTTTACAAATTGTAATAGCAACATTTTATGGTGGATGTACAAATTAACTCGTTCGATTCTTTTTATATGAGGAATTCTGCAGATTATAAAGAGTTTATAAAATTCATAACTGTTTCAACACCACTAGGAAAATCGTTAATGGAAATTTCTCAACTGCCTCTAGTTTGTGCAGGTGATCTCAAGTAACTAATGGCTCTTAGAAGTGTCCAGCTAGCTAAGAGAAAAATTAGAATTTTTTAAAATCATCTCTCCATCCGCTCTAGACTTCTCCTTGCGGCAGACAGTACCCATATTCTGTCAACGAGTCACTTCATAATGATCAGCAGTTTTGACATGTGGCTTTAAATGCACACTGAACTCGAAAGGGCTCCAGGAATAAAAATTCTCTCACATCTACAATCTATTTTTGAATATATTTAAAATCATTATTTAGCTCGTTGCGGGAAACCTTTTTCGCTTAGCGCCAATTAGCCCCAATGCGCATCGTACAGTTCAGGTTAATCTTTGGTTTTCAAAAAAACCTAGATGTTGCTTTTTCTGTTGGTCCTAAAGCTTTTCTCTCTCTTTACTGGATGTCTACCCGTGGTTTGTCCTAGTATCGCCTCTTTTTCGCTGCTAATGGATTGTTCTACCTATGGTAAAGTAGGCACTTCGCTTATACGTCTAACTCTTTTTCCAGAGGTCATCGGAAAGGTTTCGCATATGACGACATGAAAAGTGCGAGAGGTCTATTTGCTTCTCGCTCAATAGAGCAGTTCACTCAAAAGTATTAAAATTTTGCCGCTCCATAATATCGACTGTGTCTTGATTGGCCTCTTCAACTCTAAAGTAATCTCTACAGTGCACATTCGACTTACACGTTCTGTAAATCTTTTATTATGATTAAAAATAAAGTATTCTTCTAGAGGTTTTTTGAAAAGAATCAATTCTAGACCTTCATCAGGAATGTCGAATATTAGTTTATTAAAAGAGCTATTAAGGTAAAAAATTAACGCATGATCCGAATTTCGTGTTTTAGCTGCCTTTCTAGAGTTAAAAACTTTTTCTGATTTCTGACCGATCGCGGTATATTTATTCGTGTCCTTGGTTCAGATTTAAATTCTATGATAAATGATCACTGGGAATTCGCAGCTATTTACTTCTCTGATCTTGCAATAAATTAACTCCTATATAAGTAGATTTATTGCCATCTAAGCTCTTAAGCGGTTATAGGAATGATGTAGAAATAATTGTCGCACATATATTGACAAAACATTTCTGTGCTAAGCTATAATTTTTGTTCATCTAAAGAATAGTAACTCGTTACCGGATATTGTATTCATAAAAAAAAACATTTAAAATTTTTTTAAACAGTTTTTGTAAAAAGATTAACCTATATAGCAATTTAAAAACAAAAAAGCTACCTTTTCTGCATATTTATGTATTCATTCAAACTGTTAATTTTGTCAGCGAAATTTCTTATATTATGAATCATATTTTATCAATAAAGTGTAGATTCCGAGCTCGGAATCACTTGTGTGGCAGGAATTGATAAACATTTCTCCTCAGGTGTTATGAAGTTTCGGTTAGCTTTTAAGAGAGGAGGTTTGTTAGTGTGAGACTGTTAATTATCTCTGATCCGCCCCTATTTCTTTTGTATTCTACTTCTGGCGTTATATAACATCCACAATTTTATAATAATTTTCAGCTTCCATGTTAGCAGCTTTAACTTATTTAGTGCGATATTAGATCCTTATTTCGTTGGAAAACTTTCCGATACTTTCTTTGGGCATATTACGTCTGGTCCTTCTATTCTTCTTGATCAGTTGATGCGAGCGTCTTTTGGTATTTTGATCTATCGTCGGTTTCACCATTTAATTTTAATCAGCCAAAGCTTACGTTGCACGATGACTGAACATTTAATTGCCTAAGTGTGATAATTTGACAGATATTCTTATGAAAGTAGGCATATATTTGAGCCGCATATTAGGGCTTAAAAGGAAGCTACATTTTTATCTTCTTCCGTTTCTTGAAATCGATATCATCTCGCAGGTGTGTCTGCTTTCCAGGGTGGGTTTGACGTCGTTTTTTTCTTTTCATTTGTAGCATATTGATGCAGGGGGTGAGAAAGTGCTCTGTGTTATAAAAAGTTTTCTAAAGTTAGACAGCTTCACTATATTATAAAATTGTTGCAAACCGTGCTGAATCTCTGGGGTTTCCTGGCCCCATTCAGTGTGCACGAGCGCTATAAAGGTGCTTCGATCACTCAATGTGAGCATTTCTTCGGCCCATCGTTGTGTTTTCTTCTACATTATTTTTAGCACCCCGAACTCTACGGTGACCGGAACTGTTTGCCAGCACACTGTCTGACTTTCCGGGCGTTCAATCGTTTTAAACTAGATTTCCAAATGTTTTTTTTATTATTGATAGTATCAATTTTGTCGCTACAAGCAGTAAGGCAAATGGTTTTTTCATCTTTGTAGAGCCAAGAATGTAAGCATAAGCTACATACTGTGAGAGGTCACCCAGTATTTCAAAGTCACCGTTTAAGAGGTCTCATGCCGCTGACATTCAGCTTATTGTACAGTAGCCTAAAGACGTGTTTAGTGGCTTTGTCACATATCTGGATGGACTAACAAAAAGACTTCGATTTGATCTCATAGACTTTTAATCTGTCTGTTCCATTGGACACTCGCCGACTACAACATCACTTCTAAGGATCATGCAACATTAAGCTCAGCCAGATCTTGAAGCTTGAGAGAAACATGCATGTTGATGTTTCTTCAGGTCTTCAAGAATCACTCTGTCTTTATTTGATACCTGCCCGCGGACGGTGTGAGAGAGAGAGAATGAGAGAAAGAGAGAGAGAGATGTGTCATGATTGGCAACCTGAGTTTGTGGTATTCGGCATTGTTGCTTCATCCACGGTCTAAAATCATGCGTCGAAAGCAGCTAGGAAAAGGTTTTTTTCTCTATAGGAATTTTAGAAATTTCGGAAAATGCAAATTGACACAAACTCTGTGTGTTTAAGATTTAATATACGTTTAATGAGAAGCGTTTCACAGAAAAGTTTTCGGACAAATAAAGTTCGATTCAAAATTTTGAGATTCTTGATTATAGGAATCAATACTTTGTGAAAACGTTTTTAAAATTATAGATATAGAAGAGTATTATATTTACCAATAGAGTTAAGGATAAGTGCCAGAGTATAAACCATGGTATAAAAGATTCCCATTTTTTTTTTAATATTGGAAAAACTGAATAACGATTTCATTAAGAATATCGTTAATGATATATCTAATTAAACTTCTGATGTTTTATCACATTATATAAATTGGGTGTGTTATTTCTTATCACTGTTCTTATCGCTGTTATTCCTCGATCTTATCGCTAACATGTCAGAAATTCAGTCAATACCTAGAAGTTAATTTTTTCTTGAGAATTTTTTGTTTTCAACTTTGCCGCATACATTTATCGAAATTATTCATATTTTAATTCAAATATATAAAAAAAAATAATAATAGCCAACAAAAAATTGATTATTCTAAAAAAATTGCATGTAGAGTAACTGTGGAAAACCATTTTCTAAAGAAAAAAGCGTTCCTTCAATAAATGTCACGCATTTTCGTACATTTGAAAGTAATCTTATTGTTTTTGAAACTTTTTTTTTTGCTTTTTTACTACTCAAATCCTGGCAGCTGAACGTAACTCGACGCAGACCAAGGGCGGACCCAGAAATTGAATTTGGTGGGGGTGATTTGAAAGGTAATGAATGGGCTACTTTGGAATAGCTGCGTTTATGGGTTATATTTTCTGATACTGCCGATACTTGTGGATGAAAAATTATCATTATAATATTAAACTATTATCAAAATCCTAAACTTTTTTGTGAAAAGTTCTAGGCTCCAGAAGCTGCGACGCTGGTTGCTTCAAGCAACCAATCCCGATGCCATTAAAACAAGTACGTCGCGTCGTCTACTTCTGCTCCTTCTATCCTAGAAGGCAACCAAGAACAGAAAATTTATGCAAGATACTTTGCACAACATTGTTCCCTGGTATCCGCTTTATATCCACGAATAACCTTACGTGGCAGTAGGCACAGCTAAAGATGTAGGTTTTACCTATGGATACTTTTTTAGAGCAAATACACTTTTTTATAATTTTAGGAATAACATTTTTGACAAACAAGATGAGCTGATCCCAGTAGCATAGGCTTTTGCACCTGGCTCGCGAGGAACTGAGCCTGATGCTGGTAACCTGGGATTTTGTGGAGCCAAATATGAGAACCATAAGGTGGACATTGTAATCTTGGTAGAGCCAGCTCAGCTGGAAAAGCAGAGCTTGATATTTCGCCTGTTTTGTTCCTCCTTTGTCGTGATATTTTAATCAGCTGATGCAAAGAATTCACTTACGTAAATCATTTTTGTCTGTAGATCTTGGAGGATAATATCAGGTTTTATAGCACTGATACGTTGAGTAGTGGAAAACGAGATATACCAGTAGATCTTACACTGATAACTATTACTATTGATAATTGTGCTGGTTTTTCACTACAGCCATGATGTAACCTAAAGATATCTGGTAACTTTTCTTTATTTGGAAATTTTGGAAATACTTGTTTGTGCTTCATTTTGCGATAGTTTGCGTATGTTAACTTCGTTTTTTTCTCTCCTTCGTTTTTTTGAATTTGCTTCCTCATTTTTAGAACTGCCAAAAATTCCTTTTTGTAAGTAACTTATCCATCACTGCGATCAACACACGCTGCTGAGAAATGCAAAATAATAGGGCGGGAAAGGCCTACTGGAATTTCGATGATTTTATCCTTGATCAATGGCGTAATTCTACCTGTTTTCATGTTTATTTTTGCCGGTCCTTTACAGTGGGAGCGATGACTATGAGTATATATTCTAGCAAAAACCTTACTACCCTTCAATATTGCAAAGACGTCACCATCGAATGTTGATAATACAAATTGCTTTTTGATTGGCATAGGCCAAAAAGCATTTCTACCTGCAAGTAACTGGATGTGCTTATTCGCTGGAAACGTGTATCTTCGAAGTTCGAACTGCTGATTTAGATTTTTAGCTGGAGTAAGCCAAAGAAGTTTAATTTGGTCAACTTTATATTCGCACCCGTCGAATAAAATAATATATGTACGTAATGCTGTACTCATGGCAGGAGGAGACCTGGACCTGGCACGAAGAAATGGCCCGGTACTAGAATGTTGTCTATCAGAAGAAGCAGAGGAAGAAAAAGAATAAGATGGTTCGCCTCGAGGAACACCAGGAATAGTGGCTTTATAAGGCAAACAGTCAAACGGCAAACCTTAGACTGCAAGAAGGATGTGAGGGTTACATTTTTTAAAATAGGGAGACCTCTGAAAAAGTAGGTCATTTTATTCACTTGGACCAAGCAAAAACATTTGTTCTTCTAGTATGTATGGCCGAAATATTCATCAAACGTTGGGAAAGGTGAGAAGACCATACAAAAATTGTGAACAATCACGACTTAGACCTAATCAAGCGAACATTATTTTCTAATTTATTATTTATATATTTTTATAATTTTTATTATCAACAAATAATTCTTCATATTTAAACAATTGTTATTCTCTCTAATTTTTTGGACAATTTTTGGTTATTGTTAGTATTCAATTTTTTCCAAGCATCAACTGACGCAGATAGGAAAGAATGTTTGCCAAGACTAGTCCAATTTAAACAGACTATCATCAAGTATATGGAGAAATTATTACTATCGAAATAAAGTGGTACTACTAAGTGGTACCACCAAAAAGGCTGGTGCAACTAAAGAAATCCTAGTTCCTTAAAGGGACAGCGATTATTCAGCACCTCAAGAAACACCAACATCCAGAATTCTCTGAAGCCGGGTTTCTGAAACATCAGTTTTCAAGTATATAATACAGCGATAACTTCGGAGTAGCAGGTAAAAGGAATAACTCTGCTTTTAATTTGGCGAAGTTTCAATTATAATTGTTGTGAATAATCAGAAATTTCTTTTCAGGTATATGTTCCTTCCAGGATTAGTGCCAACGTGCATACTCGAAAAAAATTTCCTAACTAGGACATATTGAAATGTCGAAGAGTATCATTTCTTGTAGATAAAATTTTATGATAAAAACTTCCGACAAAACTAAATTTAGAAGTAATTATAAGTCAATTATGAAAAGTAAAGCTGCCCCTATGAGTCCAGATTCCGGAAAATTTAAAAAAATTCTCAAATTTCGCAGTAAATAATCCCTATGTAAAGAATAATGCTACAACTATTACCTGCCTAGCGAGACAGAGAAGTTCTTCAAAGAAGAAAGAAATTCGAATCTTTTTTGTTCGATAGCGGAAATATATGATAATATAAGAATTAAAAGGCTTCAAATATTTAGTGATTTATCGAGTTGTGTATATGACGGAACCATTGTTTCCGACCACTGAGAGGTTATAAAGTCATAATAAAACAAAATAAAATCTTATTGATACTATCTTAGTATTATGTAATTCCATTAACTTTTCTAAATTAAATAATAAATTGGCAAAGCCAATGACAAATTTAAATAAAGATTTAAAAAATTAATATTGAACTTTGCTTTTCAAGAATTTAATTTTTTTATGAATAGAATTCTTTCTTGAAAATGGCGGATGAGGAAACGCTTTGAAATAATTAAAAAATGGATGAAATCGTAAACATCTGACTGGAAAACAACGAAGAAAAAATGTTCCAAGAATTTACTGTCGAATTGGATTTTGAAAATTAAAAGTCAATAGCGATCACGGTTCAAACCAAGATCAATTCGAAAATCCTAGTGGTTCGATGGTCGATATCGTGAATGCCAAAATGAAATGATTTCTTCTGTCCGAAAAAATCGCGCGAAACGTTATAAGTGGTCGAAATTTAAGATGCGATGCTCAAGGTCGTTATTTAGAAAAAAATATTGAAGTGGCCCGAAACAAATTCAATTCATTAATAAAACGATTTCAATCAATATGTAAGAGCAATTTATGTAAGGAGAAATTAGGAAGCAAATAAACAGATTAGGAAACAGAATTAGGAAGCAAATAGGCAGATGCAAATCACAGATGCGATTACAATGACCAAGATTGCAAGCATCAAGGGCAAGCATCAAGGGGAATAATTCTTATAACATTGACAATATTCAAAAGCCTTTGAGTAGTACCGTAGAAAATCGATTTTATAAGTAATAAAATATCTATCCGAGATATAAAGAGTGCGATTAGACTGAATAGGCCGAACGAAATATCCACTAATAATTATAGAAATAAAAAAATGATGTAGTTAGTTCAGAACAAAATGTTTAAAATGATGATTTTCCTTTTAGACGCGAGGACGCGGGAAATCCTCCTAGGTCAATTTGATAGAAAATCACGCGCTAGGGGAAAATCCAGGGACAAATGGTTTTTAAAAATTGCTTCCGTAGGAATTGCGTGACCTTGCAGTTGATGGAAGCCTCGACTCGTTTACTTATGTAAATAAACAAAAAGAATTGGCAAAGGGACACGCGGCTCGGTTTTCAGGGATCAAATGTAGGACTCCGCACGCTATTTAAAAGAAAGAGTAAGCTACGCGTTTTATTATTTTTTTTTTACATCTGAATATAAAAACACATGGCTCGAAGGCATAATCCCCCCCTTCCCAGCGTGGACTAGCTTAGCCTTTCGTAGAACATCCCTTACCCCTAAAGCAACCACGTGGTTTATGGAAAGCCCCATAACTAGAGAGGCTGTATCGCAAAATGCGGTTACCCTGAAGAACTAACAGACTCTATTCAGTGGGACTTTAACTAAGAAGCAATCGCCCCGGTGACAATAGGAAAGCCTTCTGTAATATCGAGGGTTTCCAATTCTCATGCTTCTAACTGGGTTAGATTAGACAGGCTCACTCTTCTAACCCACTTCCAAAAGTGAAAGGCACCTAACCTTCCAGAATTTAACTCTACAAGCTGATATGTGGAAGTTGTATTCCGATAGGCAGGGATCCAGGCCGAAGGGCAGAGGCTTGATTTTTAGTTGACCCTGCCTCGTGGCGGGTTACATTCCAGGTGAATCACCTGGGATTGGTTGGGAGACCAGAAGTGCCCGGAGTATCCCGGAATTAGCCTTTTGATGGCTGAGTGCAGATAGGGCTTGTCCTAATCCAAGCACCCTGGTTATACAAAAACAGGATTATTGGCTTGTCAGGGTCTGTCACCATATGTGTATAAGGATCTACGGAAAAAAGCCAAGTACACGCATAGCCATCAAGGGTATGTTTGCAATTTGAGGCTTAAGCTCTGCTCTAGGAAACTCACCGTTGTTAGAGTGAGAGTCAGGGGCAGAAACTGAAAGAGAGGCAAAGATTTATTGAAATTCCTTGTGGGCACTAAAATGTAGATTCGGAATCGAGGTTATAATCCCACATTAGAGGCTAAAAAAGGACTGATGTTCTCGATTTAATTTTAGGCTCAGATGAACTGAGGAGCGAGTTTTAGGCCTAGGAATGCCGTTTGCCTTAGTTGTTTCAAAAATTTCTTTAACTCTTGTCCTTTTATTACAAATGGTCAATTAACTGATCTGAGACCTTCTAGAATTAATTTCGGTAACCTTCCCTTTTCATCTAATTGATGTGCGCAACTTCTAACATTATCCGGGATATAAATCTTACGAAAAAAAATCCTACCCAACAATCTATAGATAATCTTTCTACATTTTGTCTAGCATTACATACTGAGCAAGATGCACATTAGAGAATACCTTGTCTGCCTCTCTCACTCACCCTCGTCCTCACCCTCGCCCTTACTCACTTCGTCATTTTCACTATTTACATGACTCACTTACTCATTTGGTCTCTCTTCCTCTCTGTTACTCAGCCATTTTCTCCCTCACTTACTCACACACTCACTCCCTCACTCACCTTTACCCTAACCCTCACCCTCACTCACTTAATTTGTTTCACTTCTTATTTACATAACTCACTTACTCATTTGCTCTATCTTCCTCTCTGTTACTCAGCCACTCAATCACTCAGTAACTCAATCACTTGATCACTCAATTACTCAGTCCCTTAATTACTCAGTCACTCAAGCTTGCACCCCCCTATCACTTTTCAAACATATAGAAATATAAGTAGTGACAGTAGTATCAACTGAGCAAGGCAAAACAAATTATGGAAATAGTAAAAGATGTTGTATCAAATATAAAAAATTGCTATTTTCGATCAGCCAGATTTTCGAAACAAGGTGTCATAATTGTCAAAGAGCTTTGTTTATACAAATTGCTTGAACACAAAGGATATTGATCGTGAAAAAACAGTTCTTGAAAGATCTTACGGTTTGAAAAAATTCATAAAGATGGCAATCCCTCAAGAATAGTTATTTCAACTATTAATACTCCTACTTAATTTTTATAAAAAATCTTGAATTTAATTCTCACAGACTCTATCTCTACTTTAAAATACAATGTTAAAAATAGCTTAAAATTTATAAAAAAGATTATTCGAAAAACGGTCCCAGATGACTACGTAATAATTTTTTTGGTCGCTGTTGCCATGTTTCTGAATATACCCCTTGAATTACGCGAACAGAAAATTTTAAATAAATGGGATAATATTAAAACACGTACTCGATTGAATGTAATTGTACTCGAAGATTTGGAGGTTTTTGCTTTCAAGCAATTACCCAATGGGCACAAAATTTGGCGACGTCTTTACGACATCATTACGACATTTTACGACAACTTTGCGACATCCTATGTCCATGTCGTTAAGGTGTCTTAGGATATCGGAAAAAGGTCGTATGATCTGACGATGTCTTTACGATATCGCAAAGACACCAAAACGACATGGACATAGGATTTCGTAAAGTTGTCGTTAATATGTCGTAACGATGTCATAAAGACGTTGCCAAATTTTGTGCCTACTGGGAAGTTTTTGTTTTGCCTTTTTATATTCGGTAGGTCGATACCTTATTATGTGTTCTTCTAGCAAAGTTTCAGATGGTTATTGATGCTTTTATCATTTTTCATCCAAAACTTCAATTTATTCATGCAATAAAGCAGGACAACAGAATCATTTTTTTCAACATAGAAGTGATTAGGAGTCAGAAGGGTAATATTATTACCAATTAGTATAGCAAAAGTACATCATATTCAGGCAAAATTTCAAATTTCTTTTTTGTTCACCCTTTTCAAAACGAAATTGCAGTAATCAAAAACTTAGCTGACAGAGCTCTAGGTTTGTCCTATTTTTTCATTTCACACAGAAAATTTGAACATTATTAAGAATATACTTTTTCTAAATCATTTTCCAACGAGTAAATTAAGAAACATAATGCAACTAGAATTCAAGAAATGAAAAATAAACAGAGTTATGTTTTGCCCGCAGATAATCAGAAAGAGTTAAAGGAATACAGCTCATTCAATACTTTTGTTCTCCCATTTTTTGGTCAAATTTCTAATACTATTGAACTTATATTGAAAAAGCTTAAAATCCATACTATTTTCCGTATACCATTTACTTCTTAAAACTACACAAGAGTGATGTTCGTTTAGGGCACTGTTAAAAGAGTGTTCTTGCTAGGCATACAAAGGAATTTTTTCATGTTGACCATGAATTTGACTGCGATAATTTTATAATTTGGCATAGTGAAAGTAATGAGAGAAAGAGAAAATTCATGGAAATGCTTTTTATAAAAAAAAAGTTATCTTTTAATTTAGAAACCAATTTGGATAAATTAAACAAAAGTTATGCTAATATGATTAATTAGATTTAACGGTGAAGTTTCATCAATCTTATTTTTCTTTAACTTTTAATATTTCTGATTTATTTATCACAGTTTTTTCTAGTGTGTTTACAATAGATTGACCTACTGACCCACATTCGATTCTCAGGTATCAAAGAGAGAGCACCTTGATAAGGGTACTGTGTGAATACCGAAACGTTGGTAATGTTATTTTTATTTTTTTTCAATGTTCTTTTATTGTAATTTTATAATAAATAGAAAATAAAGAAGAGAAAAGAAAGAACAAAAGAAAAAAGAAGATGTGTTGGTTGCATTTTTTTTTGTTTCTTGTGGTCGAAATTAAGTAGTCGGATTCTTGATGTTTTCAGGAGTTTGCAACAATTTCATTAATGGGCGATAAATTAGCTTTTTATTTGGATTTTAACATAATTTAAATTTCTTAAATTTCCCACTGAGAGTTCTGAAATGCCCAAAAATTTAAAGAATTTAAACCACTTATTGTTTAAACAAATATATATCATAATTAATATATGCATGTTCTATTTGGTTGAGAATTCAAACTATTTTGTTGAAAATTCATTTCTTTTGGTTGAATCAAACTATTTTTGGTATAAAATCAAAATCCTTCTTGGTTGAACTTTGATCTTTTTTGGTTAAAAATTCAACTACTTAGTTGGATTTGTTTTAACTGGAAATTCCACTTGTACATCCTTGGTTGAAAATTCTTGCATTTTATTGAAAATTGGAATGTATTGGGAGAATATTTAAACTTATTGGTAAATAATTCACCTTTTTGTCTGAAAATTTCTTTAGAAATATAAAAATTCTGTTGAAAATTAATGTAACTAGTCAAAAATTCATCTATTTTGGTAGAAAATTAACCTTATTGGTTGAGAAACAATCTTTATGGTGGAAAATTAGTTTATTTCGTATTTAGAAATAATTTTGTTTTTGCTGAAAATATAATTGTTCAAATATTTATTAAAAATTAATTTCTTTAGTTATAAATTCAAATGTATAACATTTAACTGAAAATTTGACTATTTTATTTTATGTAGAAAATTTATCTTTTTAGTTGAAAATTCATGCATTTTCTTGAAAATTAATTTTTTTAGTTGAAGTCATCCTCTTTGTTGAAAATTCACTTAAACTATTACATTTTTTGTTGCAAATTTACCTTTTTTAATAGAACATTATTCTTTTTCCATCCAAAATTATCTGGCTTGTAAATAATTCAGCTAGTTTATTTTTTTGTCAAGAATTCATGTCTTTGGTTGAAAAAAACCATTCTCTTAACAAAATGTTATAGAATATTCATTAATATACTAAAAAAGCAATTTATTTGGTTTAAAATTCGATCATTTTTGGTTAAAAATACATTTTTTTCATTGAAGATGTAACTCTTCCATTTTGGCTTGAAAATCTATATTTTTAGTCGTTTTTTTTTCTTTTGTTTAAAATTTATTTTTCTAACTGCAAATTGAATTATCCTATTTTTTGTTTGAATATTTATCTTTTTCGATAGAAATTTCATCTTCTTTGTTGAAAATTATATTATTTCGTTGAAAATATACTTTCATTTTTAAGATATTTATTTTTTCGCCATGAAATTAACTCTTTTATTTTTAGATAAAAACTTAACTATTTAAGGAGAAAATTTAGGTATTTGTTGAAAATTTGTCTTTTTTTAATACAAGGGAACTCTCATCAGTTGAAATTCCATCTTTTTTATTGAAAATTAATTTCTTTGGTTGAAAATTTAAATAAATAATATTTAACTGAAAATTTAACTATTCTTTTTTGTTGAAATTTTATCTTTTTAGTAGAAGATTTATGCATTTGAATTAAAATTAATTTTTTATGTGAAGAGTCATCCTTTTTGTTAAAAATTCACTTAAAATATTTTATTTGTTGTTGCAAATTTGCCTTTTTAATAGAAATTTAATCTTGTTTGACAAAAAATGATCTGCTTTGTAGAAAATTTAACTATTCTGTTTTTTTGCTAAAAATTCCTTTCTTTGGTTGAAAAAAAAAACTAGTTAAAAAATTTTTATAGAGCATTGATCATTGTAATTAAAAATCAATTTATTTGGTTTAAGATTCGATTATTTTTAGTTAAAAATACATTTTTTTAATTGAAGATGTTAATATTCCATTTGTGCTTGAAAATCTATATTTTTATTTGAAATTAATTCATTTTGCTCAAAAATCTTTTTTTTTTTGCTTTAAAATTTACTTTCATAACTTCAAATTGAATAATCCTATTTCAACTGAAAATTTAGTTGTTTTATTTTTTTATGCAAGCAATGGTTAAAAATTCATTCCTTAAGTTAAAAACTGATCTTTTTGATTTGAAAACATAACTAAAGAGTGTTTAAAATATATTTAGATAAGAAATTTGTTTGCATTAATATTATTAATCTTTTGGGTGTATTCTTTGTTTTATAACTAGAAGATTTAAAAAAATTGTCATATTCTGGCAACCCTAAATCAGAGTTATAATTAAGAATAAAGGTAAAAAACTCAAAACATCTGATCAACAAGTTTTTTTATGAAAAGAATGTTGAAATAATTTCAAATTTTTAAATTTTAATGTAACCTTAAAATTAAAATAAAGCGAAAATTCTTTGCGCAACAAATGTTTCAGAACACGTATGTAGGTACATGTTCGTGGCTTAAGTTGGGTGGCTGGCTGACCAGCCGAATATCCAACCACCATGGCAGCTTGGTTCTAAGAGGATTACTTCGTGGTTCGTAAAACCCAGCCAGTTTCCAATATCAAAGCGGAGCTTTTCAGTAAAATTTTACTGGTGTGTTATATTTATATGAGACCCCGATTTGACGCTACTTATCGCCTTTCAAATTGTACACCTGTTTCTGATCCATCTCACTAACAAAGTTAACAACTTGGTCTTTGCTTTAGAGATGTCAAATATCAACTTTCTCATAAGTATCCCATTAGGAGCAAAATAACTAAGACGAGAAAGGCCATACAAAGAAATTTTTTAACATTATAGACCGCGTTATAAAGGGTTAAGCTTCTTTCAAAAAACGGGGCTAGGCCGAAAGAAACTTGGTGAAAAGAATTTCGTAGAATTGTGCATGACATAGTACATTTTAGGACATGAAAAGTGTTTTTTGATTCAAAAGCCTTTTTTAACGCTTATAGAAAATTGTCTTTTTCTTTTGCATATCATTGTACATTTTATTTCAGGTATAATTAACATATTTAATTATTAATTAATTGTGTATTGTAAAGCAGGAGTGTTGCTCTATTTAATCAATCTCAAAAGTCGCCAATCTACAAAATGATTTATAAAATAAAAAGTGATCTATTATTGATTTCTGAAAATCTTTATAGAAATTTCTAAGTGTAGTTTAGAAAAAAAATAATTCAGGTTAAATTATTTATTTCGCAGTAGTTGTTTCTAATTTTAGTTTTTGCTTTCTCTTTCGGGAAATGTTACAATTTTTATGTAAACATAATGATCAAGGCCTCATTTTATTCCTTAAAGGATTCTCAGGATTCTCTACAATTCCATTTTGTTTATGTTAATTAAAATTGTAACTATGATTGTTTATAACAGTAATAATTGTATGATTTTTAAACAAATTTTGTAAATTAAGCCAAGCCAAATAGAAATTTAGAGAATCCTTTCAAAAATAAAATGAGTCCTTGAGCTTTAGAATTAAATAAAAATTATAACTTTTCCCTGGGGAAAGAAATAACTTAACCACTAAATAACTACTGTTGAATAAACAATCTTAGCCTAAATGATTTTTTTCGGAAGTTAGCTTAGAAGCCTCAATCAAGATTTACAGAATTTATTAATATTTTTTTGTCGATTTTATCAATCATTTTAAAAAAAGGAAATTTTTGATATTGATTATACGTAGCGTAAATCCTTAATTCTCTGTTGTTCGTCACGTCAAACATAGGCATAAAATTTGTTGATTTGTTGACATTATATAAGAACACACGCCTGATTTTAAAAACAGGCTTTTAATTTTTACATAAATAATAAAATATGACGAAAAAAATGGATTTTTCTATTTGACGTTTCCGGTACTTGTCAATACCATGGAGATTGTTGAAATTGCCTATGTTTCATAGAGTAACATTAAAGATATTCAAATATTATATAATAATTAAATAAAATTTATTAAAAAAATTATTCGTTGGAAGAATTGTTTTACGATTTTCCATAATTTTAAGTATTTTTAAAGTTTTATTGCAAAAAATTTGAATAAAACCAATACACTGATGAAGAAAATTCTTCTCGAGATAATATTTGTTAATATTATAAGCAAATAAAAAAATACATGCATTAATCAGTCGTTTTCTGAAAAAAAACTTCTTTTGTTTTCGTTGTAATTTTTTAATTGGGAACTTTATAAAATTTCAGAAATATTCGTAATTCGTTGATTAATCTTATGATGCTTTTAAAAAAATTTAATAAACAAATGCATTATTCGGGCATCTGACAAAGGAAACAATTTTAAGGTCAGTCTTTTTAACATTTAATGTATGCATTGGATTGGGCTTCAGGGTAATGAATTTGTTTATTAATTTTTTTATATATAAAATTTGTTAAATAATTATGAATTTTGTTGAAATTTTCGTGAATTACTCCATTAAAAAGGCTGACATTGAAAAAAAACATATTTTTTTCTTTGGCACATGGCCCAATAATAAATTTTGTTATTAAAAATGTTTTGAAAAATCATGAATATGATAAATAAATTATAATTTCCACTGAAATTATAATGAAAATCTCAATGTGAAAAGTTGTCAACGAAAAAACTAATTTTTCTTTGACAAATGCCTTATCTATGCTTTTTTTTATTAAATTTGTTTTAAAATATCATAAAATTTATCAACTACCACCAAAAATACGATAAAAGTAAAATAAAATTTTTTTTGTCAATAATGGAATACCTACAGTTTGAGTTAAAAAAATTCATTTTCACGAAAAAGACCGAATTTTTAACAAATTTGTTTTATTTACAACAAAACAAATTTTTGTTATCTGTCATAAATCTCCAAGAAGAAGAAAAAAAAATTAACCGAGCGTTTAATTTTTAACCAAATATTGGAATTTTTTACAAAAATAATGTACAATTTATTAACCGCGTGGATAAATTATCAACTAGGAAAAATAAATTTTCAACCAAAAGCAGAATATTGAAAAATATAAGATAAGATTTCTATCAGAAAAGATCAACTTTTTACAAAAAGTTGCATAATTATATTTTCAATTGAAAATAATAATTTTTTACAAAGAAAACACTAATTTTCAAACAAAAAGATGAATTTTTAACCAAAAGGTGGAATTACTCCGCAAGAAAATTAATATTCAACCATGAAACTCAAAGTTACAACAAAATTTAAAACTTTTCAACCAAGGGGTTGCATTTTTAACTGAAGATGATAAATTTTTAAAAAAGTGGAATATTTCAATTTTTTAGTTAAGAAAATTATTTACAAAATTAAGAAAAAACTTATATATTTTAATTTTGAACAATAAAAAAGTTTGAGAAGTTAAAACATAAATGAAATTATAAGAATAGTCGAGATTGTGTTATGAACATCACAGACCTTAATGTGGAGGGTAAAGCCTGTGGCAGACCATAAAATGCCTTATGGCACATAAAAGTGTAATAGACCCTTTTATGTTTATGATTGAGTGGAATCAATTTTAAGAACAGGAAAAATTAATTAAATTATAAGCGAAAATCGTTATTGATGAATAAATATCATAGATCGTGATATGAAGGGTGAAACCTGTGGGAGATTGGTAAATGACTTTTTAACAAAATACTTGAATTTGCAAAACAAAACGAAAAAATATTCAAAAAATAATTTAATTTTTAATCTAAACAGATTATTTTTCAACGAGAAAGTGTAATAGTTGATATTTAAATAGAAAGAATAAATTTCATTAAAAATATTAATTTTACAACCAAAAGGATGGAATTAAAAATTTTTTAAATAATTTTACAACTAAAAAGTCGAATTTTGAACAAATAAAGATTTTTCAGTTATGATAGAAGAAAATAGTTTACCTAAATAGTTATCTGATTTTTCACCAAAGAGATAAAGCTCTATTTAAAAAATGCTGCAAAAAAGTATTTTATTTTTTATGCAAGAAATTAAAGTTTCGATTAAAAAAGGTCAGTTTTCAAAATAATAGTTCAGCTTTTAACCAACGATATAAATTCTCTTGTAAACATATGAATTTTTGGTAAAAATAATTACGTTACAAAGTAATTGCATCTTCATCCAAGAACGATAAAATTCCTACTAAAACAGATAATATTTTAAATCGAAAAGACAAATTTTCTATAAATATATTTAGCAGAATTAATATTTTGAACAATATATTGTAATTTTTAAATGATAATTACATGTCTCCGCAGTTGCTTGAATTTACAACGAAACAGTAAATTATCAAGCAAAAAACATGAATTTTTAACAAAATTGTTAAATTTTCCACCAAAAAATTGGAATTTATTTAAGAAATATAAAATTTTTACTAAAATAGATGAATTTTTTAACCAAAATGATCAATTAAAAAAAAATTAATTTTTATCTAAAAAAGATTAAATAAAACAATTTCAAAACAAAATTGAAAACTCAAAAATTATTCTGCTTTTCATTTATTAAAAGTTATAGAAATTTCCTGACTTTTGCGATATATTTTTAAGGCACTGATTTTTTGCATAAAATAAGATTCCAGAACTTTTTTCAAATTGTTGTTAGCAATTTACGTTTTTTTACTCAAATGTTTCCTTGGCGTGTAAAGTTAAATTCATAATAAATTTCTGTACAATTTATATAAGTTATTGCTTCATTTACGAATTTCCAAAAATTATCTTCCTGAATAAAAGACCTTCTCCCCATTCTGTAATAGCAAAATCTCTCGAGCAATATGAAATAAGGGATGTGTTCACAAATACGTTTTAAAATTTAATAATTAGATCATCTTATGGAAACAAAAAATCTTTATCAAGCTTTTTTTGACAAATGTTGCACTCAAGCAATTTTACATTTTTAAACAATAAATAGACAACCAAAAAAACACTCTCCGGATTCATAAATTAACATAAAATATGAAGTAAATAAAATTATTTCGTGATAATATAAGATAATAAATTGTTTGAACGCAATATTTGTAAACAATAGAAATTTAAGTAGAACTTACTGAAAATCTTTCAGTTTATTCATTTATGAAGGATTTATGAAAAAATGAGAAAAATGTTATAATTAAGGGTTATGTGAAGTACCTT
The DNA here is from genome assembly GCF_010883055.1 of Belonocnema kinseyi. NCBI lineage: Eukaryota > Metazoa > Arthropoda > Insecta > Hymenoptera > Cynipidae > Belonocnema > Belonocnema kinseyi. The sequence goes on along the minus strand of NC_046664.1, from coordinate 13,988,443 downwards.
AATGTGAATTGTCGCAATGTAACTTGTCGCAATTTCATTTGCCGTAAAGTGACTTGCCGCAATGTGAAGTTCTATAATATGTCTTGTCACAATATGACTTGCCGCAATACAAAGTGCCTGGATGTGATTTTTCGCTATAGAACTTGCTGTAATCTGACTTTTTGCAATATCACTTGCCGAAATGTCGAGTGCCGTAATGTGTCTTGCCGCAATGTGAAGTGCTTTAATTTGACTTCTCGCAATGTCTCTGGCTGCAAAGTCAAGTGCCGTAATGTGACTTGCCGCAATGTGACTTGACGCAATATGACTTGCTGCATTGCCGTTTGCCGCAATTTCAAGTGCCGTAATCTGGCTTGTCACAATGTGAAGTTCCGTAATGTGTATTGTCACAATGTGACTTACCGCAATACGAAGTGCCCTAACGTGACTTTTCGCAATGTAACTTGCCGTTATGTGACTTGTCGCAATGTAACTTGCTGCAATTTCAAGTGTCGCAACATGACTTATTGCAATGTCACTTGCCGCAATCTCAAGCGCCGTAATGTGACTTGCTGCTATGCGAAGTGCCTTAATGTGAATTGTCGCAGTAAGACTTGTCGCAATATCAGTTGCCGTATTGTGACTTGTCGCAATGTCATTTGCCGTAGAGTAGCTTTTTTCGATGTGAAGTTCTGTAATATGTCTTGTCACAATATGACTTGCCGCAATACAAAGTGCCTCGATGTGATTTTTCGCGATGTAACTTGCTGTGATCTAACTTTTCGCAATATAACTTGCCGAAATGTCGAGTGCCGCAGTGTGACTTGTCGCAATGTAAAGTGCTTTAATTTGACTTTTCGCAATGTCTCTTGTTGCAAAGTCAAATGCCGTAATGTGACTTGCCGCAATGTGACTTGACGCAATATGACTTGCTGCATTGCCGTTTGCCGCAATTTCAAGTGCCGTAATCTGACTTAGATATATAATAGATAGATAATCTGACAAGATACTAATGTATCTTGTCACAATGTGACTTACCGCAATACGAAGTGTCCTAACGTGATTTTTCGCAATGGCACTTGCCGTAATGTCACACCGCAATATCAAGTGCCGTTATTCGACTTGCCGCAATGTGAAGTACCGCAATGTAATTTGCGTCAACTGCGAATTACTGGATATTGTTATGACTCAACCTTGCTTTGAACGGAATTTACAATATTTTTTTTTTTAATTTTGCAAAAAATATTTCGCGACTTCTGTTTTGTTGAGCAACCTCAGTATGTACAGATTTTTTTGACTCACGTAGAGAAATAAGTGTTTTCAAGTACATAAGTCATTGGGATAGTACCACTGCGACTCTTAAAATACCCATCACATTGGAGGACCCCCCGGGTGAAAAATTTACATCTCAGAAACTAGACTTACTCGCCATAGTACTCTACGTAACCTCAAAGGGTCGCAAGTTCTCGGTAATAAAACGACAGTAAAAACTCTTGGTGGGCAGAAGACCCTATTTCGCTAAGAAAATGTAAAGCGAGCGCGAAAGAAAAATAATGGCAGGCGAGGGTGAGTGCTGGAGAAGAAGGGGAGAAATAGAGAAGAGCCGCTTGGGCAGGGGGTGAAGGGGTGCTCCGTAAGCTCGTAGGTAAGGAGGTGGGATGAAGGTGGTAAGTATTCACCGTGCATCCTCCTGAATTATCGCACAAGCATTCCCGGGAAAATGATAGTAAATCAACCCTCCAACTGTCCCTCTTGGACACCAGTCGACGCTATCGCTTCGTCCTTAGCTTCCGACTTCCTTCCACCCCCTTTCTCAAGGTTTTCGCCCTCACTTTTCCTCCCCCCTTTCATTTTCCCTACCCCTTTCCTCTATCCTCTATCTTACTCCTTTTTTGCTTCTCGTCTCCTTCACTCTCTTCCTTGCGTCTATAACTTCGCGTCTGTCTCGCTGTCTCTGTCTGTGCTTGTGTCCCCTCATGTGGGGGAGGGGGAAGCGTGCGAGAGTCGTTCGCTTGAAATATCGTTCCTAAATAAATAACGAACTCGTGTAATATGCGAAATTACGAGCCGAGTGGAGGTTCCGTTCTTTCGCGACGAGGTCGCACCGAATAGTAATGTCGGAGTGGCGTAGCATCGCACAGCACTTGTCTTCGAGAGCGGAGGCACGTCGTAAATACGTTTCGAGAAACGCTTCTCGAAATTCGCTATAAATCAACGTAATAACGTTGAAACTTGTGTAGGAGGAAATGTTAAAGTGAGAGGTCACCAGGTGTACAAGTACGGCTGGAATGCATTTCTTATAAAATCCAATGATGCGTAGTCTGGCCTACTTTGTGGACTCAGGATTTAAAAGTCTGTAGTCCGAAATCAAAAATTGCTCCGTTAAAAGAGTTTTTGCAAAAAATTATAAAAAACTAAAACCAGTTTTACATAAATTTACAAATAAATACAATAAACTACGAACAAAATTGCAGAAAAGTACAAGTTTTTTTTTATTATTGGGACAAATTTTGTAATTTTTTGGAATTTCATTTTTTATTCTTGTATTTTATTCTGGATTTAATTTTCTATAATTAGTTACAGCTGCAATCATTTACAACTACAAGAATCTACATAAAAAACATGTTTCTCGACAAAAAAATTATTTTTTTTCGACCTAGGATGAAAAATATTTAGCATATTGCAATTAGGTAATTTTAAATTAGGATGTTTACGTGATTGTTATTAAAAAATCTTTTTCTCAAACTTAAATGAAATGGTAGAATATTAAAATACAGTTATGAATAATCGTAATCAAATAATGACAAACCTTAAGATTGAAGGTGTTTATTCTACTACTATTTCAGTTGAACATTCCATCATTTTAGTTTAAAATCCATCTCTTTAGTTGAACATTATTCTTTTCAAGTAAAAAATTAAATTATTCAATTTTCTGTTAGAAAGTTTCATTTTTCATTCAAAAATTTGTCTATTTTAGTATAAATTAATCTTATTCATTGAAAATTAAATATTAGGAATAAAAGTTCAAATATTTTAGTCCAAGATTCATTATTATAGATAAAAAAATTTATCTTTTTTCATTGAAAATTTAAGTATTCTCATTGAAGATTTAAAATTCTAATTGCAATATCATCACTTTTGTGAAAATTTTACTATTGCCTGCAAAAATAATTTTTTTGTGGTTAAAAGTGATTATTTTTAAACTAATAATTCAACTATTTCAATTTAAATCAATTTTTTTGGTTTAATATTCATAATTCAGCTATTTGTTTGAAATGCCTTGTTTTCTTTAACTTAAAATTAAATTTATTTACTCGAAATTTAATGGTTTCGTAAAAAATTTGAGCTGCTCTCTAAATTTTAATCCGAAATTTTTCACTGATTTTGAATGAAAATTGCTACTAATTACAATCAGAAATGCATTTATACCTGTGTGAATCAGTGAGATTGCATTTTGAGCCAGTGGAAATTCCGTTTTGATTTTCTGACATTTTCTTAATTTAAAAATGTTATTTTTTCGAAAATGTGAATTGCTAAAAATAATTATTACTTTATTTTTTGACAAATGTCTTTTCTTAAACAAAAAATTTAACTATTTAATTTTTAGTGGATAATTTATTTTTTCTAATAAAAATTAATGTAAACTGTTTGAAAATTCATCTCTTTGGTTGAACTTTAATTTTGTAACTGGATATTCAACTCTTCAATTTTGGATGAATTTTTGGTAAATCTGAATTTTTTGGTTTTCTTACATATTCTCTTAAAATTAGGTTTTCACAATACAATGCAGTTTGAATTTTCTCAGGAATTTTAAGAAATTTGTTTATCAACGTGAAACCATTAAAAATCTATAAGAAGCGTCAAAATTTGTATTTCCAAGTATTAAAAAATATGCGCTTCTTCTAACCTTTTTTAAAATGTTTTTAACTTTCAAATTAATTTTGAATCATTTCGAAACTTCTTAATGTCTATAAAAATTACTAGAATTTTTTATAAAACCTTAAAAATTTTAAATCAGGAATTTTTAGATTTTTTGACTGTCATGAAACCTGTCAAAATCTTTAAAAAGCTTGAAAAAATTTACTTTCGAATATTTAAAAATGTACGCTTTTTCTAACTTTTACCATTTTTTCATGTTTTGAATTTATTTTTAATCTATTTAAAACTTCAAATTATCGGTTAAACTTGATCGAATTTTTGATAAAACTTATTAATCTTGCTTAATGAAAAATTTGGCTTTGAAATTGTCCACATTCTTTTTCGAAATTTTAGAGATTAATTAAATATGTTTTGAGTTCGTTGTTAATTTTGTCTTAAAATTTATTATTTTTCAGAAAAATCAATTTAAAGTGTCTCAGGAATGCGAAAAAAATTTTTTTTATTCAATTTTATCCAATCATGAACGCGGGTTTCCAGTATAAATATTCGAACTGAATTATTATAATTCCATACAAAAATTATAATTTTGGTTAAAATCTCATTCTTTTTAGTTGAAATGTCTACTTGTATATTTTTGTAGCAAATTAGGTCATTTTGATTAAAAACATTATTTTTTGATTGATAATTTTATAATTTTTTTTTATAAATCACCAATTTTTTTAAAGTGTTTCTTTTAGGTTTGAAAATTTGTCTCTCTTATGGAAAATGTAACTACTTGATTAAAGGCTGAACTACTTTCTTGACAATTCATTTGCTTTCTATCGAAAATAATTTTTTTTATTGATAGCTTAACCATTCAATTTTTTTATTGAAAACTGATCTTCTTTATTTCAAAATTCAAGTATTTTTGCTTCAAATGTAATTATTTTAGAGCATTTAAAATTAAATTTCATATAGTGCTCACCCACATTGATTTTATTTTAAAGAATTGTTTCCCTATTTTCATAGGACTGAAGGTAAAAATTTAAAGAAAGATCTCAATAATGATTTTAAATTACATCAGACTTTAAATATGGCCCTACGGAGGAGAGGGCATAGTGTAACTTTTTTAAATTGGCAAAAAATTACCGTGAATTTCGTGAAAGTGGAACTGTAAATAAAACTGAAAAAGTTACTCAATCGCTCCTCTGGGAGATGTTCTACGTATTCAGTAGTCATAGTCGTTTATATCCAGACACGTCGTTAGGTCTTCTGCGTGGTGACCTTCCCTACTGATAGTCAGAACTCAGCCATTATTAGAAGACACAGTTCAAGGAAAAAATATTTTGTCATTTTAAACTCCATATATTTATTCAGCATCCCCCCCCCCCCACTAGGATCTCTACTTATCTTGACTTTTTGGTTTCACTAGAGAATGGAGAAAAATGATAAAAATATTAATCTATGAAATATTGCAAAAGATTATTTATAATAATCTTCAAATTTATTCATTCGCATTTTCCATCTGTCAGTTCTTCATGCATGGAGCCCCTAATAATTAATTTTCCAGTTATTAATCTTGTGCTCTAGACTAAAGTAATGAATTTTAAGAGGCGTGATGCATAATTTGAAAACTATTAGGTTTCGATGCTTTGCTTTCACGTTCCGAATTCAAGAATCTGCACTTTAATTTTAAATAAAGTTTGTAATTGTTTAATCATAAACGGTTAAATTAGGCTTCATATCATTATTTTTAAGCTTTAAATTAGAAATCCAATCATTTTTGAAGTTTTTTAATTGATTCAACTTTAAAGGTTTACAATTCTAAAAATTATTCAATCATGAGTGGTAAAAATGAGATAAATTTGTTCACAAAAATTTTATCATATCTACAATTTATATAACTTTAATTTAAAATTATAGTTTTAAATACACAATTCTGAAATATTTAAATTTTGAATCTTTAAAACAATAATTGCTTAATCAGAAAGAGATTACTAATTTTTTAATTTTTGTTTTTTATTTTAGGTTTTTTAACCAGATGAATCTAATTTTCAAATTTATATTTTTTAATGTCTTTTTAGAATTATTAAATATTTACAAGCAATTAAAGGAAACTTAATCAGTTTCAAGGTTGCCAGTTTTTAAATTTCGCTACATAAAAACAAGAATTCGGTATATTTTGTGTGGATAATGACTTCTTCAACGATTTACGACTCTTTTAGCATGAATTGCAAAATATTATTTCCTAAAATAAAAAAATTAAAATGAGGAACCTGTTGAATATTGTAAATCCTATTAACATTTATTGAATATAATTAAATTTATTTTAGAACAATTAAAAATATTATGATATTATTTCAAATATTTACAATAAAAGAGTTTAATTTTCAACCAAAAAATGTGAATTTTCTACTAAACTAATTAAATTTTTGACTTGGAAAAAACGAGTTTGCCACAAATAAAGTGAATTTTTAAATTTAAATGATCATTTTTCTAGCAAGAATTGCATATTTAAATTACTAGTAAAAAAATTCATTTTTAACACAAAAAAACCAAATTAAAAAAAAAATGATTCTCAACAAGACTTGTTAAAATTCAAATGAAAGCAATGAATGTGGAACTAAAATAATGCTTCTTCAATCGAAAAAAATAATTCTAACCAAATAGTTGAATTTTCAACCCAGAAGATAAATTTTCTTCCAAAAACGAAAAAAAAAGAATAGAATAGACGGACAACAAAATTTTGGAAAATAAACCAATTTTTTTTAAAAATGGGTAGGCAAAGCGCGCGCTTAAAAAGTCTTTGGACATTTTTAAATGTAATTTTGGAAAATGTATGGTAACTTATCAAATTTCCCTATGAAACAAACAAAAATGACCGCGAATTTTCATAAATTTCTGGAAATTTGTAGACATATATATTGAATTTTATGCAGTTCATGGTAAGTTATCATGAATAACCTGTAATATTACCATAAATCATCCAAATTTCCATAAATTTCCGAAAATGTATAGAGATGTTTCAAATTGAATTTTTGCTAATTTATGGTAATTTACCATATTTGCCTATAAATTAATATAAATCACTGACAATTTTCATAAATTTTCGGAACTTTATAGACATTTGTAAATTTAATTTTAGACAATTTATGGTAAGTTACTATAAATTGCCGGTGATGTTACCATACATTACGAAAAATTTAATTAATTTCCGGAAATATATAGAAATTTTTGGCAGTTTTTGATAATTACCCATAAATTTACTGTAAGGTAACCATAAATTACCAAAAATTCCATTAATGTGCGGAAATATATAAAAATCTTCAATATTGAATTGTGGGTAATTTTTGGTAACTTAACGTACTTACCTGTAAAACAACCATAAAATACTGAAAAATTTCCGAAATTTATAGACCTTTTTAAATTGAATGTTGGTCAATTTATGGTAAGTTCCCATGAATTATCAAAAAACCTTATAAATTTCCGGAATTTTAGAAAATGTTTGAAAATCAATTTTGGGTAATTTATGGTAATTTGCCATTTTTAATTGTAAAATTAAGATAAATGACTGAAATTTTCCATAAATTTCCGGAAATTTAAAGACACATTTAAATTGAATTTTGAGCAACTTATGGTAATTAACCACAAATTACCTGTAATATTACTATAAATTACCAAAAATAACAATAATTTCCGGCATTGTATAAAAAAAATTTTTATTTAATTTTGGGTAATTTATAGTATTTTACCATATTCACCTGTAAAATTACGATAAAATACTGAACATTTCTGGAAATTTCTAATAACTTATAGACATTTTTAAATTTAATTTTAGGAAATTTAGTGTCAGTTACCATATTCACCTGTAAAATTACTTTTAATGATCAGAAATTTCCATAAATTCCCGGAAATTTATACACATTTTAAATTAAATTTTTGGCAATGTGTGCTGATTTACCATACATTATCTATAATATCACCGTAATGTGCCGAAAATTTCATAAATTTGCGGAAATGTATAAAAAGGTTTGAAATTTAATTTTGGGTAATTTATGGTAGTTCACTTATTTTCCTGTAAATTACTATAAATGACATAAAAATAAACTGCAATATAACCATAAATTACCAGAAATTCCATCAATTTCCGGAATCGTATAGAAATGTTTGATATTTAATTTTAGGCAATTTGCGACTATTTGCCATGAATTATCTGTAATATTAGCATAAATTACCAAAAATTTCATAAATTTCCAGAAATGTATGAAAATGTTGAAAATTGAGTTTTGAGTAATTTATGGTCATTTATTATATTTACCTGTAAATTACTATAAATGACTGAAATTTTGTATAATAATAAAATTTAATTTTGCGATACTTATTTGTTGTGGTTAAAACAAAATTATTTATTGTTAAAATTATTAATGTAGCTAATAGTTGCATAGTTACCAATAGTTGCATAGCCAAGAATCTTTGTGCCTTTATAATCTTAATAATTTTAAATTTTAAAGGAAATATTTTTAATAAGTAATGGTAACTGTAATTAAAATGTTTGAGGGAATAATTTGGTAAAAAGTCAACGACAAGACTGATGGATGAAAAAATGGTTTTAATATTATTTATTATATTGTATATATTTATTTAAATTAAACCGAACATCTCCACCATTAGTTTATTATTAATTTTTTCACTTAAGATATGGAAAAACTGCAATTTTTCACACAAAAATAGTTTACGCTTTAATTTGCTTATTATTCAATTTGTTTCTTATAAACAAATTTTATAAACAAATTGACAAATAGTCTTATTATCGGTACAATTTTTGTGTGCAAAAAGTGCTTCACATTAATGTAGGAATGACATAAAATAAGAAATCTAATTTTAAAGTTTATAATCACCATTGTTATAAACAATTCTTGTGGCAAAGTATTAGAATTTGAGATTTTTCAAATTATAATTTTCTTCAATCGCCAAAACGATTTCAGGTATGGTTTAAAATATTAAATATTCAAGAATATTTGATAAACTATAATACCTTAAATTTTTTTAAACAAATCAGATAAACAAATTCAAAATTTTGGCCCTTTTGCATAGAATTTTGTTTTTCTTTGCACTGGAAAATTGTTTTAGGCTATTGGATTTATCTTTGGATTTATTCTCAATCTATTGCGATTGAAAACCTGATTTTTTCTAAGTGAAACTGCCAACATTTGCAATTTGTTTAATTAAATTGTTTATAAGCATTTCAGTTATTATATTTTACTCAATATTATCAAAGATGAATTGTTTACAACAATGGTTATTACAAACTTTTCAATTCGTTTTTTTATTTAATGTCATTTCTACATTATTGTGGAGCACTTTTAGCAAACAGAAAATGTTTGACCGATAATTAGAATATTTGCTGATTTGTTCATAAAATTTGTTCATAACAAATAGATGGAAAATGAAAAAGTTATTTCTATTCTATGATTCCTTTAAGAGTCATTCAAGACAATATAAAGATTACTTAATTAGTTGTTAAAGCGTGAAAAATGGTTATGTACAAATATCTGTTTTTCCATTCTTTGAGTGCAAAAATTATTAATAAACAAATAGAGGAGAAAAAATTTCGGAACCTTAAGCTCTTTAGAATTTATGAAACTTTAATTTAAAAAAATTATTATTGGACTAAAATTGTAGGTTCTGGATATTTTTGAACGAAAAAAGTGCATTTTCTCTCACAGTGTAATATTTCCAACAGGTGCTCTAACCTCTAACCCCCAAATGATGTCAGACTCAAAAACGTGATTTTCACACACTCCATGCTTATGTTTTAACTCAATGTCATTCCCTAAAATGGCTATTTGTCACAGCCTAATTATTGTTGGATTTTTTGGTTCAAAGAACATGTGAAATTTCTGTTTTGTTGTTGCCATAACCTCACTTTAAACCAGGAGCTGGACATTTACGTTACTTATAATAAAAACAATAAATTTTTACAAAATAATTTAAACATGCACCAGGCTATATTTTTGTCAAACCAATTTTTGTGGATTTTTGCAAACTATTCGCTTTTTAATTATTTTTCTAAATTCTGCAATATTCATCAATAAAAAAGTCCGACAAACTTATCGTGGCGCCATCTGTCGGATAAGTTCCACGGCCGCACAGTGGAAAAAACGGACTCTTTTGGTTCAAAATAACGTACAGCCCACAAAAATTGACCGATTAATACAAAGAAAATTTTAAAAAAAGATGATAAGATTTCTAAGGGAGCTGTCGAGCCTTATTTTCCAATTATGTTTTCAATTTTTTTATAAATAAACAAATGTGAGGAAAAAATGGACATTTTTTCCTATTTGACGTTTCCGGTGCTCGTAAATAACAGGAAAATTGTTAAAATCACCTAAATTGCATAGGGTAACATTAGTTAGAGATTTTCCAATCCTAAACAAGAAACAAAAAATTTTTTTTGTACATAAATTATTTGTTGAAAAAATCTTTTCTACGATTTTCCATAATTACAAGTTCTTTCAAGTTGTATTGCAAGAAATTAGAATGAAAACAATATTATATTATTTAAATTTCTCTTAGGATTATAATTGCTTATATTATAAACAAATTTAATGCAAAAATGCAGTGATCATGCATTTTTCGATAGAAAAATTCGTTTTTTTATGTCAACTTTTTAATTAGGTACTTTAGGATAACTTAAGCAAAATTCATCATTTTTTTATTAATCATACAATTTTTTAAACTAATTTAATAAACAAATGTATTATTCGGGCATTTTGCCGCAGAAAAATTCTGATTTTTCAATTCCAGCCTTATAAGTTGGGAACTTCATAACATTTTCAGAAACATTCATAATAAGTTTAATGAATTTTATGAACTCTTTAAACAAATTTTATGTACAAATACATTAATCAGGTATTTGTCTACAGAAAAATTCGTTTTTTTTATGTGAACTTTTTTGATTAGGAAGTTCATAATAACTTCAGCAAGATTCAATATTTTTTTTTTTAGAATTTTGTTTAACAAATTTAATAAACAAATGCATTATTGAGGCATCGATCGCCGAAAAAATTCTTTTTTCTTTCGCTATTAGACTTTTAATTGGAATCTTCATGATAAATTCAGCAACTTTCATAATGAGTTGATGAATCTTTTAATTTTTTTAACAAATTTAACTAATTTAACTGACCTGAAAATAGTATATCATAGACAAAATTGGAAAGAAGGTCATTCTACTCGATCCTGAAGCTAGAGTCTAATTAAAAAAATAAAAGTAATGAGAAACTTGAACTGAAGGGACTGAGATTTTAAGAAAAAAAAATGTCGTCGGCAAATACCCAAATAATGCATATATTTATTAAAGTTGTTTGAAACATCATACAATTTATCTAGTCAGCATGACTGGTAATTCAATTTTTATTAGGTCCCCAATTAAAAAGAGTTACCTCGAAAAATAAAAACTTTCCAACGACAGCTGTCCGAATAATGCATTTGTTTATTAAATTTGTTTAACAGAATCATAAAATTGATAAAAAAGTTATGAATTTTGCTAAAATGATCAAAAATTTTCTAATAAAAAAAATTGTCATCGAAAAACAACAAATTTCTCGATCGAAAAATGCTTCATTAATGCATTTGTTCAATTAAATTTGTTTTAAAAAATCATTAAATTGATCAAAAAATTATGAATTTTTCTGAAGTTACCATGAACTTCCTAGTTTAAAAATATAACATAGAAAAAAACTGTTGTTTCTGTAGACAAATGCCTGATTAATGCATTTGTTCATTAAATTTGTTTTTAAAATTATAAAATTTATAAACTTATTATGAATGTTGTTGAAATTATAATGATGTTCCCAACTGAAAAGACTGGAATTGCAAAAATCGAATTTTTTCTGCCGAAAAATGGGCGTCTAATACATTTATTTATAAAATTTGTTTGAACAAATCATAAGATTTTTGAGCAAATTTTGAATTCTGCTAAAATTAGCATGCAGCTCCTGACTAAAAAAACTGATATCGGAAAAAGAACGAATTTTTCTGTCGGAAAATGCCTGATAACTGCATTTGTTCATTAAATTTTGTTTATGATATAAGAAATTATAATCTTAAGAAATTTTTTTTTTAAATACAATATTGTTTTCATTCAAATTTCTTGAAATATAACTTGAAATAACGTATAATTATGAAAAATCGTTGGAAACATTTTTTCAACAAATAATTTGTATCCAACTATTTTTTCGTTAATCATATAATATTGCAACATCTTTAAATAATTTTACTCTATACAACTTAGGAGATTGGAACAATTTTCCCAGTATTGAAGAGCAGCGGGAACGTGAAGTAGAAAAAATGGCCATTTTTTTGTCATATTTGTTTATTTATAAAAAATTAAATACCTAATTCAAAAATCAGGCTTGAGAAATCTCGTAGATATCTTATCAGCTTTCTTTAAATTTTTTCTTGTTTAAATAGGTTAATATTTGTGAGCTGCACGTAATTTCCAACTAAAAAATCGTTCAAAAATGTCCGGAGCCTTCAATTTTGGTCCGATTTTTAATTTTTTTTAAGTTAAAATTCATTAAATTCTGAAGAGCTTGACTCAAAGTATGGAAAAATTGAAATTTTTTACATTTATTTGTCATAAACAAATTTTAAAAAAAAATTAGCAAATAGTCTTATTATCGGTAAAAAAAACTTTCTGCTTACTAAAGGTGCTTCAGATTAATGTAGGAATGAAATATAAGTACAAGAATAATTTTAGAGTTTATAATAATCATTATTATAAACAATTCTTATGGCCAAATATTAAAATTTCAGATTGATTCAAATTATAATTTCCTTCAACCGCCAGAACGACTTCAGGTATTTCTTAAATAATAAATATTTAATAATATTTGAGAAAATATTAGAATTTTAATTTTTATAAACAAATTAGATAAACAAAGTCAAAATTTTTGCCCTTTCGCATAGAATTTTTTTTTTTTTGCACTGGAAATGTTTTAAGCTATTAGATGAATGACTGCTAGTCAAAAAAATATTAGAAAATTTAACAATAAGAATTATTATAAATAATTCCCGTAATAAAATATTTAAATTTAAGGTTTTATCAAATTTTGTTTTTCTTTAATCGCTAGAATGGCTAACGATATTCCTGAAAAATGTATCTTTTATAATTTTTAGTGAAATATAACATTAAAATTTGGAATTTGTTTATCTGAATTGTTTATAAAGATTTAAGTTGTTATATTTTACTGAATATTATAAAAGATACATTTTTTAGGAATATCAGTAGCCATTCTAGCGATTGAAGAAAATTGAAATTTGATAAAACCTTAAATTTGAATATTTTATCACGAGAATTATTTATAACAATTGTTATTGTTAACGTTTCTAATATTGTTGTGACTAGCAGTCATTTCTATTCGAAAGGGCCAAAATGTTGAATTTATTCTTCTAATTTATTTATACAAATTCAAATTGTTATATTTGATCAAATATTATTAAATATTTATTATTTTAAAAATTACCTGAAGTCGTTCTGGCAACAGAAGGAAATTATAATTTGAAAAAATCTGAAATATTAATATGTTGCCATAAGAATTGTTTATAACAATGGTTATTATAAACTTTTAAACTGTTCTTGTAATTATATATGATTCCTACATTAATATGAAGCACATTTACTAAACAGAAAATTTTGTTCACCGATAATAAGACTATTTTCTAATTTGTTCACAAAATTTGTTTATAACAAATAAATATACTAATGAGCACATTATTTGTATTCTATTAGTCCCTTAACATTCATTTAAGACAATATAAAAAGTTTACCTAATCAAATATTGAAGCGTAAAAAATTGTTATGTAAAAAATTTCAGTTTTTTCATACTTTGAGTGAAAAAATTATTAATAAACAAGTAGAAGAGACAAAAGTTTAGAGCATCAACCTTTTCAGAATTTATTGAAGTTTAATTTTGAAAAATAATTAAAAATCGGACCAAAATTGAAGGCTCTGGACATGTTTGAACGAGAAAAGTGCATTTCCTCCCACTGTGCGACGCAAGGGGCTGATAGATACCTATCTCTATACAATTTTTGTTTTTAGTTAGGTGAATACAAAAAATAAAAGCTTTTCTATCATTCCCGAGGGTAAAAAATTTTTATGTTAGGGGTAAAGGCGCAATAAGTTGAAGATACTTTTTCGTCGTTTAGATGGATGAACATTGACATGTCTGCATGAATGGAGTTCGAGGACCGAGAACATACTTTCCTGCATCATGAAGCCGTTTGCAGAATGAATGCGCGACATTACGTCAGTCTACTCTTCAGAATGCAAGTGTGATTTCTGTGACTTTCCTTTCTGAGACCCACAGGGACACGCGTCGCTACCATTAACGTGGACCAATGGAGATTCCTCAATGGTGAGACCGTCTGGAATCTAGATCCGCATAACCTCGGGAGGGACCATCGATCTTTCTTTTCTGTCTCCCTCCATCTCATCACCAACTTCGCAATCTTTCTCCTTTTCGATCCGCTATTTGCTATTTTCAATCTGCCTTCTGACTCCAACTCTATCCCCTATCGAAAGCGAGTTGTTATTCCTCTCGCAGGGAGTTCATCCCAACCGGGTAGACTTTAAATCCATTTGACTTCTTATCCAAGTGAAAAAAGGCCGTGTAGAATTGGAGTGTCCAAATAATAACGTTCTATCTCGGAAGATGTATATTGAAAGGTTCTATCTGGGGCAGCAAGACCCGACATTCCGATAACTTTCGGAACCTTTTAAAACAATCGAATTAACCGAACATTACTGGGACAGTTGGGAAAAGCTGACCCACAGAAAAAACTGAAGTTCCCGTTGGAACCCATTTTTGGTTCCAAAGGAGCTGCAACAAAAATAAACCCCACTTGCTGCAAAGGAACCCAAAACGATAAATGAGCTCTAAATAATACTACACTTGGGGTTCGAAAGGTTCTTAAATGTAAATTAGCCTATTCCGAACAAACCTATTTTTCGCTTTGCCCACTTGGACGTAATTTTTAATGAAAAACACAATATGTACCTTAAAGCACACATGTCATCAAACTCTGATGGACATAGCTTCATGAGCATAACTAACTGATAATATTTATTACTGCAATTAAAATAGATATAATGAATTGATAAATATCATTTGTAGGTTATGTAGAAAATTTGTAAATATAAAGGCTTATTCATATCAGTGCTCCCAATCTTGGGAACTATTTGAACTGCGCTTGCGTCGCGCCGGCAACACGATTGGTTACTGTTGGCGGGCTGATTTTGAATAGTGTCGATATTCAAATTTGATATTCATAATAAATAATGATTAGGAAATGCATTAACAGTAATTTTTTAATCCTAAAATAAGATTTTTAAGTGACGGATAAAAATTTAATTCGATTTTAATTAGAAAGACTTTGTGAATTCCGAGTTCAGAGAAAGAACGCATTTTTTTAGCTTTTTTAACTATTTGACCTAAAATAAAATCAATAAAGTTACTAAAAATAAATTGAAAATTTCGTTTTTTCTGAAGTGAAAATTAAAAACGTTTTTTGCAATAAAATCACCATATTTCTTCATCTGTCACTGAGAAATTCTATTTTAGAATTAATATATTACTTATGAAGCATTTCCCAATCAGTATTTATTTTAAGTATAACATTTGAGTATTTATATAATTTAAAATTCACGCGCTAATAGCAACAAATCGTGTTACTGGCACATTTTTTTAGTTGAAATCTTCTTGAGAAAATTTTTCTGCTCTGCTTTGCATGCAAAACTTACTCTCTTTTGCATAAATATAATAAAATGCACTTAAGGGTGGTTACCCCTTATAAATTAATTTCGCGTGGAATGTACATTGTTTCCAGATTTTTTTATTTGAAATCCTGCCCGTTTGTAAATTTTATGTATAATTAAAAATTATTGTGAGGTGGTTTACCCCCCGAAAATTTTTTGATGAAATTGATCAAATTACATTTTTATCTCTTATTGTGAGGACATTATTCGAGTTTGTTTGATTCTGCTAGATTCTGTTATTATCTGTGAAAAAATTAAATGGGCGTTTGGAACGACTTTACATAATTTAAGGTTTTTTATGTCACATTGCAAGAAATTTAAATAAAAATTATATAACGATGAATAACTTTCTTTTCAAGATTATTAATGGCAATAGTCCAAACAAATTTGAAAAGCAAATGCATTATTCAGCCATTTTTCGACTATCACTTTTTAATTAAAATGTTTAATCTTTTTTTACAAATTCAAGAATATTGTTAAAATTATTATTCTTTTTTGAATAAATACTCTTTTTTATTTAAAATGTATCATTTTTAAGTGGAAATTCTACTATTTTGTTAAAAAATCGTGTATTTTGTTAAAAATTCGGTCCGAGAATTTTTTTGAGAGGGTGCTCTTTTTTAACTGTGGTGCAAAATTTAATAAAAATAATTCTTTATTTGTTAAAGTAGCATCATATTACAGTATATAATGAAATCCATGAAAATTTATCTTTTTGGTTTTAAATTCACGGCATGTTGAAATGTCTTCTTTTCTGGTTAAAAATAATAAACGAATCTCAGTGTCCATCGAAATTTCATTCCAGTCAGCCATGTTTTCAAGAATAACGAGTAGACAGACCTTTGTTAAATTTTATTAGTGTTCTTCAATTTATGAGGCCCTTCTTTGAATGTATTATTATACTCAAAATCAAGATTATATACTTTATCTCGTGCCGGGCATTATATATAATGCCTTAAGATTATATATAATGCCTTTGGATTATATAGAATGCCTTGGGATGATACAAAATGCCGAGGAAATGTATATATTGCTTGTTATATATTTTGCCCAGACAATATATATAATCACGAACGGTCAAAAGATTCGGTTCAAATTTAGTAAATTTGCGATCTTAAAAAAGGGTAATTTTATTACAAAAATATTGCATAGTATAATCAATTTTTAATTTACAATTTTCATCGGATTAACAATTTGAAGAAAAATTAAAATCGAATACAATTTTTAATAGATTCGTGACAAGCGACTTCTCAAAAATCATTTAAACTTTTGTGTATTCAACAACAAACTTCCATCGAGTTTTTGAAATTTTAATGGGATTTTGAAGGAAAAAAGCCCGGTTTTCGGAAAAATGAAAAAAACAAGTACATTGTATTAACTTTTATTAAATTAAAGCTTCGTCGCCTCTCAAGAAATGTTCGAAGAATAATTCACACCCAATAACTTTAAATTTTGACGTCCCCAACCCACTTGTATTGTGCTTGGAAATGCACCTCAAAATGCAAAATACTAATTTTATGCAAATAATGTTAATTAATTTTAAGAAAAATATTTGAGACTCAAATTAACATATTTCAAGATTTACAGAATAAAAAATATGTTTAAATGAATACAATTTTTTTAACAGTTGACAAATATCCTGAAAAAAATATTCTTGCCATTCTTTAATTGTGTCATTAACTTGAAAAAACTCAGGAAAAATTGTTTAAACAAAAAAAATGGTTCAAATAATTCTTTTTCAAGAATTGTTCGAAATAAAAACCATAAGGAGCTAACCCACCAAACACTTTTTCCAGAAAGTTAAAAAATTCCCTTATGGTTCCCGACCATTCAATTAATGTTGGATTAAGACCAATACAGAATGGATGCGATTTGAGAATCTTTTAAACAATGCAGTGACCATTTATTAAATGGAAAATTTAATATCAAGTCTTTAAATTTAACACGTATTTGCAAAAAAATGCACTTATTAAAATTTTTGCAGAATCGCCAGTTGCTTAAATAATTACGTTTGTCTGCTTGGATTAATTATTACCTCACACTTATTAAAAAGTTACAAATAAATTTGTAAAATCCTGACTTTAGAGGGCTTTTAAAAGAAATTGCAAATTATATTAAAAAAGAATTTAAATAACATATAAAAAAATAATAGAGAGTGTTACATACTTTGTCTGGCTTCAGTCGGGCATTATACATAATGCCTAGGGATGATATATACAGCCGAATTATAACTTCACCTGAAATGGTCAGGTACTATATATAATGTTTGGATTTTATAGTTTTTATATATGGATCATGAGTTGAAAGGCTTTTCCCGTATCTTTATCCTTTAAAAGACTATCACAAAAAGTGTTTTTTTATTTTAAATGTATACGAATACTTTTTCATCAAAAAGTGTTCTTTAATCTGCAACGCAATCCGCATCTGGATCTGGAACAATCTAAACCTTGCTAAGCCCAGCTCGAGATTGCTTTACAGGCCAATCCTTTTAAATCTGTTAAACTCCCTTAAAACACAAAAATTTGTCAAAACATTTTAATAGGCGAGAGAAGGTCCCACATTTAAAAACTGATCCTGACCTAATTGGTGGACCTTCCTGGTAGAACTTTGCAAGTAGAACTAGAAAAGAGATTCGAAAAGTTTGGCTTTGAGGTAAGTAATAAAAATGTGTTGGCTGACTCGAAGTACAGGAAACCAATAAAAATTCTATTTGAAGCGGAGAATCGTGTTCCCATACCGTGTGCACATGGCGGCATAGCAGTAGCTGAGCGACATTTTCATTGGGGTTATGAAACTTTTGCATCATTCACTCTCGTCGCGTCGCTCCGCCCCAGCCCGCGACATGGGCTTGATGCCAAGTGGGTGATCCTCTAACGACTGTAACCTTAGTTTGTCTTTTAGTGGCTTTACAGGAGTCTAGGGCGAGTTTACCAAGTTACGCATGCAGTTATAATTGGTCTTCACTACGACCATGCATAATATTCCACGATGGCACCATGCTTCTGCGAATCCTTACACATAATGCCTCCGACGAGGAGAGATGGAAACGGATTCTCTGCATATAAAGTGAGGTTATCTCGCAATTCAGGTACTTCCCTTGGAACTTTATGAAAACCATCGCCAGAGACGTTAAGAACAAACACGTTAAGGTCGCTGCTTTAAGAGCTGCCAGGCAGATGTCGATGGGATATCTGATAAAACTTTTTGATTACCTTTAACGTAATACTCTAACCATTATAACAGCTTTGTGGTACCAGGCTTCCATATTGTAATAGCTTTCTCCTCTGGAAGTAGATAAATTTCATACTAACTTCGGGACGCTTCAGCAATTCAGAAATCACGTTTCAGGTCAAGCTGTTCGGAATTCAGAGATAGAGGATAATGATATAGGGTGTTCAAAAAGTCTGGAAACACCTGAATAAAGGCCAGTTTGTCCTTGATCTTGACCTTTAAGGTGATTTCAAGGGCAGCTTTGTGTTTGTAAATGAGAACCTCTTTTTCTGACATGAGCAATCGAAGTAGCTGGGAATTTTACGTTTAAATATGTACTCAGGTCATAAGTCAGGTTTGACTTTTCAGGTCTGCTGAAGGTAATTCAAACTTGAACAAGGTCCAGCTTGGGTTAATGGGACGACTCTGAATTTTCTCAGGTCAAGGTCATTCTTGCAGTAACTTTTCACAAGAAATTAAATGATGGCCTTTAATTTGACCTTAAACGTGAGAGTCAAGGTCATTTGAAGGTCAACTTTCTGTTTTTAAATGGGCACCCCTATCTTTAACACTGGCAAGCAAAAGAGTGGGGACCTTTACGTTTAAATATGTACTCAGGTCATAGGTAATAGGTGTTTGAATGACTTTCAGTGAACCTGCCAAAAAAACCTGACCCATGACCTCAGTCCATATTTAACCGTAAATTTTTCTGCCTTTCTGCAAGATTTTTTATTTTTTGACCAGACAAACATAAATGGAAACCATAATTTTTTTTAATGCTGAAAAAAATTAAAATAAATTATTTTATTTGACAAGTAAAGCATCTTCTATTTTTTACCTTCTTGTTTTTTTTTTCTTAAATTCAAACTCAATTTTGAAAAACTCAGTAAGAAAACCTAACTATGTTTCGTTGGAAATTAATTTTGTGTAATTGAAATGCCTATTATTATATTTTTGGCTTGTGTTAAAAATTCAAATAATAAATTTTTCATAAAAAAATTACCTTTTCTTCTGAATATAACTACTTGGTTAAACTGCGTTCTTAAGACATTATTTTATTTCTTTAGTTTTTAATTATTACGCTTAAAATTAGTTTTTTGTGCTAAAATTAATTTTTTTAACTGAAGAGTCGACCTTGCCATTTTTCATTTAAAATTAACCGCTTCAGTTGAAAATTCAAGTATTACATTTTTTATTGCAAATTTGTATTTCTTGGTGAAAATAAAATTTTTCACTAAAAATTGAACTATAATTTTATTTGAGAATATATCTCTTTTGGTAGAAATTTCATATTTTTTGGTCAAGAGTTTAAAAGAAAACCGCTTTCTCGTTAAAATATCTTTAGGTTCAAAATTCAATTGTTTTTTATTTGTCCATATTGCTTGAATTTTCAAATATTTATTTGTAAATGTAAATGTTTATTTTAAAATTAATTTTATTTGTTTGTTAAAGAGTCAACTATTTGGTTGAAAGATCATTTTTATAAAGAGTATTTTTTTTTTTAAATTCAACTGCTTTGCTTGAACATTTGACTTTTTGCATAGAAAATTCGGCGTTTTGGATTTAAAATCAAACGATCTTCTAAAAAATTCGTCTTGAAGACATAATAATTCAACTATTTGTTTTAAAATTCAATTCTTTTTTTATTGATGGTTAACCTTTTTTATTGGAGAATTCAGCAATTTGGTTAGACATTTATCTTTGTATGAGCTAGATGTTACCACTTGGTTGAACATTGATTTTGTTAAAAAGTCATATGCAAATCATTTTTCTTGGTTGAAAATTCAATTGCCTCCTAAAGAATAAAAATGATTCCTGATTTTATAAAGTAGCTTTATATCACTCTCTTTAATCAGATTGTCGAAAATTCCGTTCTTTTTTGGTATTTTGTGAAAATTCAGTTTTTCAGTAAAATTGATCTATACCAGTCAAAACATTAACTATGTTGTTGAGAAAAATTGTTTAATCTTATTGTTAAAAAATAATTGTCTTAAACTGAAAATTTAAATATTCTAGTTAAATACTTTATCTCTTTAGTTAAATATTCATCTCTTTTGTTGAACATCCATTTTTTTAGATTAAAAATTTACAACTTTAATTTTTCGTTGAGAAATTATAGTTTTTAGTTGAAAATTTACATTTCCTTTGTTCGAAATTAATTTTCTTGGTCAAAAATTCATCTTTTCATTTGAAAACTGAATTATTGTAGTCTAAATTGAATTTTTTTGGTGTGAAAATCCAAATATTTGGTTAAAAATTCGTTTAAATAAAAAGTCCTCTTTTTCGAATATGAATCTGTCCTGTTTGAAAATTTTAATGTCTTCTAAAGCATTCATACTTTTAGCTGAAAGTTTTAACTATTTGGTGAAACATTCAACCATTTTGTTCGAATTTGATCCTTTTTGCTTGAAAATTCAACAATTTAGATGCAAATTCAACTGTTTGCTCTAAAATTAGTTAATTTTTGTGGTTAAAAATTCATCTTTAACTGTTTAAAATTCAATTATTCATTAAAACAGTCGACTTTTTTGCTTGAGAACTCTACAGGGCTTTTCCCACCTCTAAATATAATTTTTCTTTTTAAAATAAAAAAATGGAATTATTTTTTTGTGACTGCAACCAAATTTCCGAACGACATGCATGAAAATTGAGACCAAAAATTTGAACCACCCCAGGAGACACCCTCTTATATTAATTCTAAATTTACAATGCACAGAGACAATTCATTTTAGAAGCCTACTTTTTATTGTTATTTAGTATTATTATCCCAATGCATCAATTGTCAGTAATTTTCATTAAATCTAAACGGTGAATGAGATGTTATGTTAGCCTTTCGTATTTTGATCAATTTACAATCACTCTGTCACCCCTCGTTTCTTCATTATCTCCGAAGAAAGTTCCTCACCAGCTTTTAACCCCTCCTAACTCTACGATCCTGATTCGAGGGACTAGAAACTTTTGAACACTATTCGTGAATGTTTTACGGAAGTCTCCCGGAACCATTACAAATTTTGCAATTGATGTTCACAAAGTTCGAACTTCCGTAGGGAGCTGATGATAGGTAACGAGCTTGCAGAAGAGCGAGCAGGAGTAAATTTGCATAGTGTGCGACCTAGCTGCTTTTGCCATTGTCAAAGACAATCTTGCAGCGAAAACATAAAGGCAACTGGACAACTAATTTTCACGTGTGGAGTACTTCCTGAAGAGAGATTTACAAATTAACGATTTCTTTTCACAAAAAAAGAGATAATTCAGGAGAGATTGTGCGACTCCCACATAATTCAGAGGAGATTGTGCGACTCACTTATAATTGGGAAAAGATTGTGCGACTCCCATATAACTCAGAGGAGATTTTGTGACTCACTTAGAATTTGGAAGAGATTGTGCGACCGTACTTAAATTATGTAACAGCTAAATGGGGGGAGGGGTTCCAGACTTTTTGTTACAGAACATTAACTATATTTGATTTAAGAGTTTATCTTTTTTAGTAGATATATTGCATCTTTCTTGAATTAAATTGTAACTATTTTGTTTAAAATTCAACTATTTCCTACAAATTTAACTTTTTATTTGAAGTTTGTATTTTTTTTAAAGTAAATACAAATCTTTCTTTGAAAATTTGCCTCTTTAATTTAAAATTATACCTGTTTTAGAAGAATTTAAATTTCTTTAACAAAAATGCAACTGCTTTGTCAAAAATTTAACAAAATTGTGAAAGAGTCATACTTTTTGGTTAAAAATTCGACTATTTAATAGAAAATTAACTGATTACTTAAAATTCGTTATTTGGTATTCGAAAGTGAATTAGAATCATATTCAGATGAAAATTTACCTATTTTTTAAGGTTTTTTCTGCAAAATTCAGCTGTATTATAAGAAATGTCATCTTTATTAAATAAAATACACTTGTTCGTTTAAAAATTCCACTCTTTTTTTAAAGATTGTCTTTTTGCCTTTAAAATTCACATGCCATAGCAGAAATTACATCCTTTTTGGATAAAAATGCAACTGTTTGGTTGAAAATTCTTCTGCTCTGTTAAAAATTAAGCTATTTTGTGGAAAATTTATATTTTTGTTTAAATTTAATATTTTGGGGTTAAGAATAGAACTAAAATCCTTCCTGGAGAAAAATTCCATTATTTTTTGGGAATCTGTATTTTCTTTTCAAAAAAATTCATGTGTTTTAAGGAAACTTTCATTCTTATGTATAAAAATGCAAGTGGTTGATTCAAAATTCAACTTTAAAAAGAAAGTTTGTCGTTTTTTATTAAAAGTTTCTTTGTTTTAGTACAAATTTCATCTTTCAAGGACAAAAATGCAACTACATTTTTTAAAATTCATATTGTGAACTTAAACGTCAACTGAAATCTTTTTAAATACACAAGTCAACCTTTTTTTTAAATCTATATTCTTGATTTGAAAAATCATATGTTTTAGTAGAAATATAATTTTTATGAAAATGGCACTTTTTTGGTCAAAAATTACTCTTCTTTGCTTGAGTGTTCAATTTTTTAAATAATATTTGGTTGTATTAGAAAATAATAACTTTTTATGGTTTTATGGAGAAAAATGGTTTAAACAAATAACAATTGTTAAAATATTTACCAAATAAGTTAAACAAGAACTACCACTCTTGACATTCATCAAATTTGTACAATTTATTCCGAATGATAATGCCTTTTCACGATTTACAGGGGGAAATATTTTTTAAACAAATATTAATCGTTTAAACAATTTAAAGTTATTAAAAATTTACTTTAAAACTCGTTAATTATCGATTAAAAATAAATAATGTTGAAAAAATTAAATTGTCAAAATTAAAAGCTATTGGGTGGAAACTATTCCTTAAATACTCCTTAAGAGATGACAATACTTTAATTCGCAAAAAAATTATAACAGGTACTTCTTTCTTCAATTTTTTTGATAATTAAGCTTTTCCTAATGAAAACCCTATTTTAATTTCAAAAGCCCGGGGCAGGGTTTAACGTTAAAAAAATACAAAACTTCTTTTTTAAGAAAACGAACAAAATGGGGGGGTGGTTATCACAAAAAATCGAAAGTTGGATTTTTACAGGTAAAAATTTTGACTACACTAGTCTACAAGGATGTACTATTTAACGTAAAATTTTATCAAAATAATCTAATGCAATTTAATTCCCGATAGCAAAGTGAATTTTTCAAAAAAATTTCGTGGTATTTTTTTTTTGTGATTGAAAATTGGGCTTCTTTTTACGCCTGTAAAATGCAACACGCCAGCTAACACTGTATGCCGGGCTGTATTCAGCCTTGACTTGAAATTATATACGGTGACCACAGCCCGACATACAGTGTTCGCTGGCGCCTTGCATTTCACAGGCGTAAAAAGACGCCCAATTTTCAATTGCAGAAATGAAAAACAAGGACATTCAAAAAAATTTTCCCTGCTCTTACGAGTAAAATTACCTTGAGATTATACTGCTCAAATATAATATTCAACCATACATCCTCGTAGACGTATTATGTATGTGGTGAAAACGTGAGTCGTTTTAATCCCCTTAAGCCTCCCAAGCTCACGTTACAAATACGAGCGTCTTTTTGTTACAAATGCCCCTGCTAATTCAATAATTTTTCGAGATTTTTAGCGAAAATAGAGGAGATGAAACTCAACTTTTCTCCTAAAAAATAGCAAATGAAAGATTAATAAAATAGTCATTTTTTAATATCACTCCCCATGAGTAGAGTTCTGCTAAACCTAATTAATGCTAAAAAACATAATTCTTTAACCAATTAATAATTATTTCGAATAATATTTTCTTGCATTAATGCTTAAAAATGGCAGTTTTTTTAATTATCCGTGTGTTGTTTAATTTTTATTAAGAGTCAGGTAAATAACTAATTAAGTTTTTAACATTATTGTTTAAACATTTTGTTTTTATTTTTAATCATATTTAATATGAATAAGGCTAGAAAGTTGCTTTTTTTCTTAAATTTTCAAATATTGGTCTACCGTTCATTAGGAGTGAGTAACTCACTAATTCAGTAAGCCAAATATAATTATTCAAACAATTTATTATTGTTTTAATTATCTTTTTCTTTATTCATGCTAGATAGTGGCGGTTCCTTCTGGAATTTTCAACATTTTACCCTCTTTGTATTTCGTAAAATAATAAATACTGCAAGTTAACAAAAATATTTGTTTGAAAAATTCATCATGGTTTATAACTATTATGTCCTAAATGATTGCTAGAAAGCCGCGGGTTTTTCTTTAATTTTAAACTTTTTTTCGCTTTTCACTAACAGGGGCATAATATTGAATGAAATTTTCTAATTATAATTTTTTAAACAAATTTTTATTTTTATAATGATCTTCTTCTACCTAGCTTTATTATAGATAAAGATAGATAGACACAAGAATATGTTATTTACACAGTAATTTTTGCTAAATTTAATTAATCATTAAGCCACTCCAAGAGAAAAATAGACAAATAGTTTAAAATCGCCCAAAAAAAGCAACTTTCTACCATTAAGCAAAGATAATATTATTAGGAATGATTGCAAAATATTTTGAACCATTATTTTTGTTAATTTTAATTAATTATTACTTGACTCTAATTGAAAAGTGGACAAAAAGTTAAGACTTTCAGAAAATATCGTAACTATATAGTATTAATATAGAAGATAGCTGTAAAAAACAACTATTTATTAAACAATTATTTTGGCTAAATGGAATTAAATATTAAAAGACTCCAATTAAAAATTGGACAAGAAGTTGACTTCCTAACTCTATTCGAAGAAGAAATTCCTGAAAACTATAATAAATTGTTTAACCAATTAATTTAATTATCACTATAAATTGGCTTTTTACGTTCAAGAAAAATTACCAAAAAACTATTCTATTTGAACATTTCATCATTATTTAATTAGAAAGTTTTAGCTAAAGAAATGTTGATAATAATTTTCAGAATAATAAACAATGCAAGAAATATACTTTACTGTAATAGGTACAATTTTTTGTCCTATTAAAATAACCTTTCTACTTAAAAATTACTGAGACAGAGGAGACGATTTCCTAGTGGAAAAGGGAGATTTTGGTCAGACATATCTAGATTACTTTCCATGAATATCTTTTCTGATGCAATACAAAATAAGGGCCGTCTATAAATCACGTTACTAATTTTAGAGGAGGCGGTATGAAAAATTCATCTTTACTGTTGAAAATTCAAAAATTTACTTGAAAAGTTAGGACTTTGTAGCGGTCAAAATTTATTTCGATATAGTAGCTAAATTTATTTTATCTAAATATGCACCCAATTTAAAGTATAAAAAAATAAGATAAAAATTCGAAAATGTCATCAATTTTTTAAAATTCATTATTCTCTTGTTCAAAATAATTTCTTTAAACTAAAAATCTCATTATTCCATTATTTTAGTTAAAAATTTATGTTTTTGGTTCAAAATTAACTTTTTTTTAACAAAGATTTAACTATATTTCAAGCCAAAATGTCGAATTTTCCGCAAAACAGATTAATTTTTTACCAAAAAGAATGACTTTGTACTAAAGTTTTTTAATCTTTGACAAAATAATACAATTTTAAAATAAATGATCAAAGTATAGTAAAGTAATTATTTAAAAAATCATTTTTAAGTAAAAAATCGAATTTTCAACAAAATGCATCAAGGAGATGAATTTGAAAACAAAATAATGAATTTCCAAAATAAAAATAAATTTTTAACAAAATAGTTCAAGTTTTTATCAGAGAAAATAGATTTTAAATTAAACTGATGAAATTTTATCTAAAAAGTATAATTTTACAATCGAATGGTTAAACTTTCAACCGAAAAACGAATAGTTAAATTTTAAGTTAAAAAAATTCATTTTCAGAAAAATGATTTTTTAATGAATGGGTTTAACTGGAATCGAATTGAACTAAAAAAGTAGAATTTTCAACCAAACAAGTTTATTTCTTATCCAAACCAAATTAGGACGATAAAGTTGTTACTAAAAGAAATGAATTTTCAACCAGAAAAGAAAAATTTTTAATGGAAGAGTTTAATAGTATTTGTTATAATAGAATGGTGAATCTTTAACTGAAATACTTTAATTTTCAAAAGAAAAAATTAATTTTAAACAATAAAAAAAGTATATAGATTCGTAAATTATTTTTTTCCTGCAATGGAAAGTTGTAGAAAATTTTGAATTTCAAGTCTTGCGGATTTCGCCTCAAAATCATAAATTTCTTTTTTAGGCAAATTTGATATTTTTCACATTAATTTGATTATTGGACATTAAATAGGTTATCAAATTTGATTTTATGCTCATTTAAATTTCAGTAATTTAAAAAAAATCATGATTGTAAAATTAAGTTTAAGTGATATTACGGAATCTCAAGAGATTTTTAATTATTTCAAAATATACGAAGGCAATTTTTAAAAATGCAGAAAAACGAAATCATTTTCAATATATTTTGAAGATTTTGAAAAATAATTAAAAATTATTTCGGGACTTGCAAGAGATTTTAAGTTCTAGCCAAAAGACGAATTTTCACGACAAAAATTGGATTTTTATACCAAAAAAAATAGGCTTTTCCACTCAATAGTTAAATTTTCAAACAAAGATATTAGCCTTTAAGCAGAAAAATCAATCTTTAAGAATGTATTTGAACTTTTACCCAAGTAGTGGAGTTTTTATTTAAAAAAGATTAGTTTTGAACAAAATAGTTAAACTTTCAACGAAAGAGATGAATTTTCAATTAAAAATATACTTTATCAACAACAAAAAGAAGAATATTTTTTAACCAAAAAGTAGCATTTTCATTAAAAATAATGACATTTTTTATAGCAGATGAAATTTTTAATCAAAAAGACAAAAAAAAATAGTTGAATTTTCTGGTAAAAAATATTTCAGTTAACTTTTCTCGGTCAAAATTAGAATTTTTTAACAAAAGATAAGTTTAAACAAAAAAATTGAATTTTTAATCCAAAAAGACGAATTTATTCAAACAAAAAAGTTTAATTTTAACAAAATTGGTAAGTTCTCTAATAAAATCGTTGCAGTTTAATCAAATAAAAATGAAATCTGTAGTAAAACAGTAAAATTTAAACAAAAATCTGCAAAAAAAATTTTTTAGTTGACTTTTAATCCAGAAAAGATTTCAGTTCATTTTTAACACCAAAATTTAAATTTTAAACAAAAAGTAAGTTTCCTATGAAATAGTTAAATTTTAAACTTTTCAACAAATATTTAGAAGTTTAAAACAAAAAGTTGTGTCTTCATCAAAGAAAGATGAAATTGTTTCTAAAGCAGGTGAATTTTTTAATTTAAAAAAAGTTTTCAAAAAACAGTTAAACCTTCAACTAAACAGTTACATTTTTATTCAAGAAAGATAAAATTTATTCTAAAAATATCAGAAAAAATGTAAAAAGTAATCGTATTTTCTGATTGAAACGTGATTGTTTATCATTGCTTGGAGTAGTAATTTTTTCTAAAAACATTATGTAATTTTTTAACAATTAAGCAGTGTTTATTTTTCAAACTTCTAAAAATTAAACCAGAGATGTCGAATTTTTTCTCGAATTGTTATCCTGTACTACGTTTTGTAAAACAATTAAATAATTTTTATATATTTATTTTAATGTTTAATAAATTTCTATTTTTTTAAAAACAATTTTTATTTGCCCAAGCTTTCTTTTCGATTACTAAAAAAATGAAATAAAATAGAGCACATACAGTAATGTTCCTGACCCTAAAGTGTATAGAAAGAATACATTAACCACTTTTTAATTTTTTAAGTAAATATTATTTGTTTACATAACTATTTTTTAAAATAATTTTAAAATCGTATTTTCTGAGCTAAACCTAGTATTTAATGATTTCGAGGGGTAGTAAATTATGTTTAAGCTTTGTGTTATTGTTTATAGAAATAATTATTGTTTTTTCTTCGAATTAACTACTCCTTGAAATAATTAATCAGTGTGTTTAATTCAGAAAATACTTTCTATTAAATTTGGTTGTAAAACTAATTGTTTTAACCAATATATATTCTTTTTTATTTTATTTTGAAGTTCTGGAAAATTTTCTACCTTGAACACATAAAAAATGTTTAAACAAATAAAAATTTGTGAAACGTCCGAAGAAATGTATCAACATTGTGTAATTTTTCAACAAAAAGTAGCACAGGATACCAATTTCAAAAAGTGGAGATCGCTGGCTCAATTTTTAGAAATTTAAAAATCAAACAATACATAATTGTTTAAATAATTACATAATGTTTTTAGAAAAACTTTCCACTCCAAACAATAACAAACAATTCCATTTCAATCAGAAAATACGATTACCTTTTACTTTTTCCAGGAATAAAATTTTTTTAATTAATTTACATTTATTTAAACAATTGTATATTGTTAAAAAAGTCAAGGCAAATATTCAAATTTTTCATTACTAATTATTTGTATGAAAAAGACGAGAAAATTTGCTAAAAAGTAACAACAGTACGTAAAAATGTAGTCTTTTATTTTTTTTCATAATAGGGTGCTACGGAGAGGGTGAGGGTGGGTTGGAAATAAAAGTTATTAGTATGGTTTTATTTCGTATACACTTTTCCTCAATCCCTGAAAAGTTTGGCACGTTTCAAAGAAACCCTCGAACATTAGTTGAATTTTTCGAAAATTAAAAATTCCTGCATTTTAATTAAGTTCCCCTGGTTAAAATTATGCAATAAATTTTTGGACCACCCTAGTAATGAGATTGATAAAAAAACTTTGTTTTCAACAGAAAAAATCTGCATTGTGTGCGAACTGAAATTTTTCATCCGT
This sequence comes from Belonocnema kinseyi, assembly GCF_010883055.1. Lineage (NCBI taxonomy): Eukaryota > Metazoa > Arthropoda > Insecta > Hymenoptera > Cynipidae > Belonocnema > Belonocnema kinseyi. The sequence continues at coordinate 13,958,785 of NC_046664.1, read as the reverse complement.
TAAATTATCGCGGAGCGAGTTTGCATGACGTGAGGATTTTGGTGGTTATATTTGAGTTGGTAATGGACTAGGATCAGAATCGGTTTGCTCTAATCCGGTTACCCAAACTGGAAATACCACGGTGCTTACGCCGTTAGTGAACTATATGCAGGCTTGTTGCCTCGACCGATGGTCGCACGTAATGGTGCGGCTTTAGAAAGCGTTAATTCGCATGGAAATACCAATTTGTAAATCTCCCGAGCCTAAAAATCGATCGCTTCAATTCTAGTCCGATTTATGGCCTTTAGGTTTCTCCAATTCAAACAAAAGTGGATTTATTCAATTCTGGTACTAATTGAGGGACTAATAACTGATGAATCTCAGATTGTTAAGTGGGAAATCCTAACAAATTTCTTGGAGGAAACTTTGGAAATCTTTGGATCACTATGGACAGAGATGAGGATGTGTGGAGGATTTTGACACAGGCTACTAGACGTTCAACGAACAGCCGACTGAATCCGAAAGCGGCCGAGTTTAGCCGATCCGAGAAGAATCCCATGTGAGTTCAGATCGCGAGCTGGGTCGGAAATCTCGGAAATCCCGGCAATCTCGACGAAATCTTGGAAATCACCATAAGAATTAAATATAGACTAGTAGTCTTGCCCGCGACAGAGCGCGTGCCTGTTCTTTTTATATGAAAGAGCATAAACCTAATCCTTATCTTATCTATTTTATTTTTATTTAATAAATGTTACAAATTATTAGTAGAAAACAATGAGAAGATACCACAGGCTTAGTTCTGTACATTTAATTAATCTTTTTTAAAACAGGATTCAAACAAATTTAGTCGTTTTTGGTAGAAAATGAAATTAAACTATTTTATTCCAAATAATCTTTTTTTTTTGTTAAAAAATTAATTTACAGCTGATATTGATGAATCACATTTATTATAATTTGGTAACTCAGGTTGATAATAATCATACTCTTTAAATTTATTTACTAACTTCTTCTCCCTCATTTATTGATATATTCCATTGTTTTAAGTTCAAAAGCATTTTTATTTGTTTTTTAAACAAGTATTCCAAAAAATATTGAACCAAATTTTAAAGTAAAATTTACACTTTTTTGTTGAATTCCCCAATTTTTTCGGACCTATTATCTTCTTCATTGAGAATTCAATAATTCTTTTGAAAACAAATTTTTTTGTTAAATATGTATCCTCCTGGTTGAAAATTGATATTTTTACGTTAAAGATTTAACTATTAGGTAAGAAGTTCATCTGCTTTAGTAAAGAATTCAGCTATTTTATTTTTCTTCAAAATTCCACTTTTTTTGTCGAATATTGATTTTTTTAAACTGAAAAGTGAATTATCCCATTTTTAGTCAAACATTAAGTTTATAATTAAAACTTGATCTCTCTTGGTTTTTGCATTAATCTTTTTCATTGAAAATTGAACCATTTTCTTAAAATTCTTATTTTTCGTTGTTAAAAATTAATTTTTAGGAGAGTAAAATGTACTTAAATTATTTTTGGTTAAAAGGTTATATTTTTTAGTTAACAAATAAACTACTTGTTTAAAATTATATAGGATTTTATTAAGAATTCGTCAGTTTTGGTAAAAAAAATAATGATCTTTTTTAAGCATCCTTTTCATTAAAAAATTAAATTATTTTGTTGAACATTCCTTTTACGTTGGTTAAAAACTAATTTCTGCGAAAGAAAATTCTATTATACGATTTTTGCTTGAAAATTGATATTTTATATAAAAAATTGATCTTTTTTAGTTGATAATACAATTAAATAAACAAAAATTACGAAATTAATCCTCATGGTTAAATGTCGATCTTTTTTGTTAAAGATTTAACTATTTGCTCAAAAATTCATGTGTTTTATTAGCGAATCCAGCTGTTTTTTCTTTTCCTTTTTTTTTAAATTGCACTTTTTTGTCGAAAATTGATTTTTTTAACTAAAAAGTGAAATATCCCATTTTTATTTAAATATTAAGTTTGTAATAAAAAACTTGATCTCTTTTGGTTTTGAATCAATCTTTTTTATTGAGAATTGAACTATTTTCTTAAAATTCTTATTTTTTGTTGTTGATAATTAATTTCTATGGGGGTAAGATGTACTTATATTATTTTTTGTTGAGAAGTTATATTTTCAAGTTAACAAATTAACTATTTGTTTAAAATTCTATGAGATTTTTTTAATAATTCGTCATTTTTGGTAGAAAAATAATATTCTCTTTTAAGCATCCTCTTCATTGAAAATTAAATTATTTTGTTGAAAATTCCTTTTAAATTGGTTTTAAAACTAATTTCCGTCAATCTTTTTTCGTACAAGATTTATCTATTTGGCAACAAAATCATCTCTTTTAGTAGAGAATCCAGCTATTTATTTTAAATTCCATTTTTCTGATTGAAAATTAATATTTTTTACTAAAAACTGAACTATCCAATGTTGGGCCAAAAATTCACCTTTTAATTAAAACTTCTTCTTGTATGATTAAATCTTTATCCTTTTGAATGAGAATTCAATTTTTTACATTTCTTTTTTGTTTGTTAGAAATTTGTTTGTTCAAAGTAGAATACCCTTTCATCCATTTGGTTAAACATTCTATCTCTCGTTTAAAAAATCTTCTTTTATTAGGAGAATTATCTACTTGGTTAAAGTTCATCTTCTTCATTGATAAATTTACTTTTCTGAGAATTCCTTTTCAGTATTGTCAAAAACTAATTTATGTGAAATAAAAGTCAATTATACTATTTTTGGTAGATAATTCGAAACACTTAATTGAAAATTAATCTTTTTTAGTTAAAAATTGTACCATTTGTTTGAAAATTCACGTATTGCGATAAAAATTCGTGTTTTTTGTAGGAAATTAATCTTTTTGGTTAAAAATTTATCTCTTTGATTGCGAATTGAAATATTTGTTTGGCAATTCCTGTTTTTCAAAATTTAGTTTCTTGTTTCTTATGTAAAAAGTTCAACTTCATGGTTAAAAAGTAACTTTTTTCTTAAGAGTTTCAATTTTTTATTTTATTTGGCTAAAAATTCAAATATTTTGGTACAAAGTTCAAAATGTGGTTAAAAAGTCTTTTTTTTTAGTTTGTTTGAAAATTCATTTCTTTTGGTAAATAAATTCCTCTCGATGGTTTAGCTATTTTTAGTAAAAATCGTATTTTCTGGTTGAAAATGTAACTACTTAGTTGAAACTTGAATTACTTTCTTAAAAATTTAGCTGTTTGGTTTAAGATTGATAATTTTAGTTGGAAATTCAACTCTTTAATTGGAAAATCAAATACTTTGATTCAAGTTCGAAGTTGAAACAAAAAACTTGATTTTTAAATGAATTTTCAACAGATAGTTACTTTAACTCTTCGTTGGAAATTTATTTTTCGACTTGAAAAAGCAACTGGTTTGTAGAAAATTAGTCTTTTTAGCTAAAAATTTAACAATGAAGTTGAAATTTTTTTTGGGAATTCAAATATTTTACTTAAAATTAATCTTTTTTGGTTGAATTCAACTGTTTTATTTTAAAACAACGTCTGTTTTGATTAAAATAATATCAGCTATAATAATCTTCTATGAAAATTCATTTATATTGACTAAAAATGTATACATTTTGCTGAAAATTCAACCGTTCTGATAAAAAATTCATCTAGTCCGTTTGATAAATAGGATAATTTTTGTTGATAATTCATAATTTCGGTTTAAAAATTCATCTCTTTTGCTAAAAACATTTTTTTAGAGTGTTTGGCTTTTTTTAATTTTTCTTTTCTGGTGAAAATTTGAATTTCTTAGTTAAAGTTGAACTACTTTGTTGATAATGTAGTTGCTTCTTTGAAGATTTATTATTTTAGTTTAAACTTCATCTTTGTAGTCGAAAACTAAACTATTTTGTTTTGAATTATTTTTTTTTAATTAGAAAATTCTAATAATTTGGCAGAAGATTAAACGATTAGGTGAAAAATCAACTTTTTTGTTTAAAAGTAAACTCTTTTATTGCAAATTTGCCTTTTTGTTTAAAAAATTATAGAAAATTCGACTACGTGATTGGAAATAACCTTTATTTGAATAATAATATTTTCGTTACGAAAGTTTAACAATTTCGTTGAAAAATTCATATATTAAAAAACAATGAACTACTTTGGTGAAAAATCCAACCACTGGGTTGAAAATTAACTGTTTGGTTAAAAATTCATTCTTTTGGTTTGAAAATTCAACTCTGTTGTTTAAAAGCATTCTTTTTGGTTTAAAAATTTATTTCTTTTGGTGAAAAATCATATTTTTGGTTTAAAATGTAACTTCTTGCTTACAAATTTAACAGGTAAATCTTTTTTCGTTCGAAATTCGTATCTCATTTTTAAAATTAATATTTTTGGTAAAAAATATCAAAACTAATAAAATTAGGATTTCGACGTGAAGTCGAAATTCAATCTATGCTGAAACTCTTTAACAGAAAAATTCTTTAAAGTCTTTTCAGACTAGATGAAATTATGAATTAAAAATTTTTGAATGAAATATTTTCTGAAAAAGATCTTTTCTCTGCTGGGAATCGAGCCAAGGAATTTCGATTGTCAGTCGGGTGCTTTCCCATTAAGCTACTGAAGAGATCGGAACAAGAATCCTTTTTTAAAAATACGCGCATTATTTGGCGGGGTGTTATGTATTATTACAAGTCAAATTAATAAAAGAACAATTCTTTAATATCCCAGTGGAGAAAAAAAAGAAGATCTTTTATAAGAAAATATTTAATTGAAAAAAAAATTTGATTCGTATTCAAAGTATTTTTCTTCCGAGCTCTGAAGTAGCTTAAGGGGAAAGCTTCCGACCGTTAATTGAGAGTTCTAGCGTTCGATTCCCAGAGGAGCGAAATGATCAGATCCTTTTTTTAAATAATATTTAATTTCAAATATTTTATTAAATTAAGTTTATGTACATATATTTATACAAAAATTCATATTACAAAAGAACTAAGTGATTCAAGAAAAAATTTCACAAAGATTTTTGGTAGATTTAAATAATTTCACAGGCTTCAGTGATTTTCCACAGATTACACAAAGGTTTTATTAATCTAACAAACATCACAAAATATTTTAACATTATTTTAAAGCTTTAAGAGATTTCACAAAGCTTTCAGATAGATTAGAAGATTTCCCAAACGTTTTCAGGCATATTTGAAATTAAAAAAAAAATACTTAAATGATTTTCTAAAAATTGTAGGGATGCAGCGACGATTTTAGATATATTTGAAATATTTAACAAATATTTCAATGAACTCCCTAGAATTTTTAAGATTTCAAAAAGATTACTAAATTTTTCAACAATATTTTAATGATTTTCTACAAATCAAAGATTCGGCAGAGGTTATAGATAGATTAGAAAAAATTCAGAAATATTTTTATGATTGCCTAACGATCTCAGGGATTTCACAAAGATTACTTAATACTTTTAATATTTCGCGCATAAACTTGAGAAGGATTTTACAGCGAGTTTCAAAGATATCGTAGCGATTTAAATAAATTCTCAAAGATTTGAAAATTTCACAAAGTTTTCGATTGTTTTACAAAAATTTCCAAAATATTTTAAAGATTGCGCCAAGGTTTCAGATAGAATCAAAAGATTGCACAAATCTTTTAGACAGATTAAAAAAATTTCTCAAAGCGTTTAATAATTTCCCACAAATTTCTAAATTTTTGCAAAGATTTTTAATAGATTTGAAAGATTTAACAAGGACTACAATTATGTAACAATGATGATTGTTAAATCTTAATTGTTGCTCAAAGATTTCATTGAGTTTTCAAAAATTTCACAAAGATTTCCCAGCATCAGCAAAGATTTCAGATATCTTTGAAATTAAAAAAAAATTTATGATTTTCTAAAGATTTCATTAGCATAACTAAATATTTCCAATATTTTGCCAATCTGATAAAAAATTCCACAAAAATTTCATTACTTTCTCCAACAATTCAGATAGATTAAAAATATTTCACAAATAGTTTATTGATTTCCCTCAGGTTTCTGAAATTTCACAAGGACTTAAAATATTTTGCAGAAATTTTTAATAGATTTAAAAGATGTCACAAAGGCGACTATTATTTTACACAGATTTATGTTATTGCACAGAGATTTCAAAGATTCGTCAAAGGTTTCAGAGAGATTAGAAAAATTTCACAAATATTTCATAGATATTCCAAAGATTTATTAAATTTCATAAAGGTAACTTAATGTTTCCAATGCTGTGAATTTTTTTTTAAGATTTCACGAAAATTCGAACATTTTTCCAAAGTTTAAAAAATTGTATAAACTTTTCGATTGTGTCACAAAGATTTCCGTTAGATTTCAAAGATGGAATAAAGATTTCACAAGGCTTTAAGATTGAGTTAAAATATGACACAAAGATTTCAGATAGATTAACAAAATTTCACAAACGGTGTAATGATTTCCCACAGATTTCTAAAATTTCAAAATGATTTAAAATATTTTGAAAATATTTTTGATATATTAAAAAAAAAGATTATAAAGATTTCGAAGAGATTTTCAAAGATTTGACAGAGATTTGAATAATTTCATAGAAATTAAAAAAATTGCACAAATTATTTAATCGTTTCACAAAGATTTTCAATATATTTCAAAGATTGCACACAGATTTAACAAAGATTTAAGATAGATTTAAAAGATAAATATTTCAATGATTTTCTAAAGCTTTCTGATATTTCACAATGATTACTTAATATTGCCAATGTTTTGTGAAGTTTTTCAAAATTTTCATAGAGATTTCAAAAGTTTCCCAAAGATTGGAAAAATAGCACAAAGTCTTCAAATATCTCACAAGTATTTCAGGTATATTTAATAGATTTCACAATTATTTGCCAAAAATTTTGGATACATTTGGCAGATTTGACAGAAACTACGATTATTTCACAGAGATTTCTGTCAGATTTTTATTATTAAATGAAAATTGCAATGATTTCAAAAGAATTAAAAAAAACATTTCAAAGATTTAGCAAAGATTTTAGGTATATTTCAAATTGATAAAAAAAGATTTCAATGATTTTCCAAAAATTTCAAAAGGATTTTAAAGATTTAGCAAAGATTTCAGATATATTGAAAATATTTAACAAATATTTCAATGAGTTTCTAATATTTTGCAAAGATTTCTTAAAGATTTTATTTATTTCTCAAAGATTTAAAAATTTCCGCAGGGTATGGAATTGTTTCACAAAGATTTCCGATGGATTTTAAAGATTGCATAAAGATTTCAAAGAGATCTAAGATAGATTTAAAAGATTTCACAAATAGTTTAGTGATTTTCCATAAATTTCTAAGATTTAACAAAAAATTTGTAAATGTCGCAAAGATTTCTGCTTGATTTTAAAGATTTCACAAATGTTTAAATAATTTCCTAAAGATTTCTAAGTTTCAAAAAAATTACTATATATTTGCAATATTTAACAAAGATTTTCAAAAGATTAAAAAATTTTCACAAATTCTTCAAATGTTTCACAAAGATTTCAGATAGATTTCAAAGATTGCACAAAGATTTCGAAAAGATTTCAAATAGATTTAGAAAATTTCACAAATATTTCAGATAGAGTTAAAATATATCACGAAGTCTACAATTATATCACAAATATTTTGATTAGTTTTTAAAGATAGTACAAATATTTCAATGACTTTTCAAAGACTCAGGAAAGATTTAAGATATATTTAAAATATTTAGCCTAAGATTTCACAAAGATTATTAAATGTTTTCAATATTTTGCAAAGATTTCACAAAGACGACAATTATTTCACAGAGCTTTATGCAAGTATAATTTAAAGATTGCACAAATATTTGAAAGATTAGGCAAAAGTTTCAGATCGATAAGAAAAATGTCACAAATATTTGAATTATTTTCCGATTCCTGAGATTTCACAAGGATTATTTAATATTTCAAATATTTCGCAAAGAGTTCCTTAAAGATTTAACAGAGATTTTATAGATTCTGCAAATATTTTAGATGTATTTAAAATATGTGAGAAATTTTAAAATGATTTCTCTAAGCTTTTACAAGGATTACTAAATATTTCTAATATCTTGCAAACTTTTTAGAGATTTCATATTGACTTAAATAATTTCCCAAAAATGTTAAAAATTTCACAGTCTTGAATTGTTTCGCAAACATTTCCGATTAAATAAAAAAATTTCACAAAGATTTTCGATAGATTTTAAAGCTGTCACGAAAATTTCCCAAACATTACGGATATATTGAAAATTTTTCACAAATATTTATATGATTTCCTACAGATTTCTTAGATTTCTCAAAGATTTCCAATATTTTACAAAGAATTTAGATAGATTTAAAATATGTCACAGACTAGAATTCTTTCACACATATTGCTACTAGATTTTAAAGACAGCACACATATTTTAATGATTTTTCAAAAATCACAAAAATACTTCAATGGCTCAACAAAGATTTAAGATATATTTAGAATATTTAACAAATATTTAAATAATTTTCTGAAATTTCACAAAGATTTGTATGATTCCCCCGAAATTTTACAAATTTCACAGTCTTCCATTGTTTTGTAAAGATTTCCGATAGAATTAAAAAATTGCATAAAAATTACCCTGATTTTAGAAAGATTTAACAACAATTATAATAATTTCCCCCAGATTTAGAAAGTTCATGAATACTTCTCAAAGATTTTGAATAGGTTTCAAAATTTTCACCAGTCTTCAATTATTTACAAAAGATTTAAATAGTTTCACAATTATTACTAAATATTTAAAAGATTCATTAAAGATTTCTAAATATTTTCCAAAGATTGGAATGATTTCTCAGTAATAAAAAGGAAGTAAAAAATTAATAAATATCATGAAAAGAATTCAGATAGATTTTAAATTTTTTACACATACTTTAACTATTCCACAAACATGTCTAATAAATTCAAAATATTTTACGAAGACTTCAATCAAATATATATAAAGATCTTCCAAAATTTGCATTATATTTTGAATACGTGAATTGCGGATTTTCCATTTAAAAATTACGAATTTTTAACCTAAAGGGGTGCATTTTTTAATAATAAGACGATTTTTCCGAAGACAGTTGAAAACTGAATTTTCTATCATAAGAATCAACCAAAAAGTTGAATTAACCGTAAAAGATAAATTTTTAATTAAAATACGAAATTTTAACTAGTTGGATTAATCGAGAAGAAAGCGACTTTTCAACCAAATTGTGGCTTTCCTTGTTAAAAAGATGAATTTTTAACAAAAAAGTTCAATTTTGAACAAAAGATGTAGACTTTCTCATCAAAAAGATTAATATATATATATGTGTGTGTATATGTATATTCTGCCAAGGAAGAAAACTTTTGACAAAATATAACAATTTTTAACACGACTTTCAAATATTGAAGAGAAAAATGCGAGTGATTCCGAAACAGTTGAATTTTCAACCAAAAATATAAGTTGTTAATAAGATAGATAGATAAACGTTTGTTTTTCGGCCTGCTGTCCTTGAAAAATTAACTTGTTTACAGTACTATTTTTTGACAGAATTTTCTTACAACTATCTCTTACAAATTAGCATCCAACCACACCTTATAACTAATCCGCTGGATTCTATATCCTAACCTTCCTCGCTGCGCCTCGCCTCGCACGCATGTCTCGCTTTCCTCGCGATGCCTCGCATTGCCAGCCTCTGCCTCCGCAGCTAACGCCTAATACTTAACTACTATTGAAAATATTCACAGTTTTCTTACATCTACTTTCTCTACTATTTACAATCTTTCCTTCTCCATTCCTCATTCACCTTCCTTCTCTTCTTCTTCATCTTACCCAACACCCCCTTCGCCCATGCTACTGCCCCTGTGTCCCCCCTTGCATGCAACAATACCTTCATGCTTATGGCACTCCGTTCCACCTCTTCATATTCCTTCAACCAGTGCTCAAGTTTTGCATCCCCTTTCCACTCAATTCACTTATTCTCTTTTCTCTGGAAAGCCAGAACCTATTAAAATCCTCCATGCAGCCGCATCTCATTCTCCCTATAAGCTCCTGACTTCCTTGCTCTCCTTTCTTACACAAAAATTGCGCTCTCTCCCTTAGCATAATACGCACATAGTTCCCGTTAAACCTTGACTCTCTTATTCTTTCCTCTCCTTCTGCCTTCTCTTTCTCCATGCCATTCTTTTGAACCGACTCATATACCTTCCTCCCTTACCCGTGCCTCCTTCTCATGTGATCCATCTGCAATCCATTTGTTCTAAAATATCTTTCCGCTTCCACATACATCTTTGCACCGCTACATCTGTTCTCCTTCTCTCACCAACACTCTCTAACCAGCTTTCTTCCCCTCTATTCCAAAAATTTCTCTTCATATTTACACGCTCGACTTGCTGTTATAATTCCTAAACTCGTTCTTCCTGTCATCCTCCTGAAAATATATTTCGGCGTATTCCTTGCCAACCTCAGTGTCCACTTTACATACCTCTACTGTATCTTATTTACGTCTTCACTTACATTTTACCCCCATATCTCCACTCCCTTATATAAGACACTCATCTCTAGCGAATCAAACAATTTCATTCTCCTTACAAAATAATCTGCGAACAACCTCTTCCCTAGCCCCCACACCTGCCTCATCACCGTATTTGCTCCTCTCATCCTCTCTTTCATATGACCCTCCACTGACCCATTCCTTCGTAACAGGACGCACAGGTACACAAGCTCTTTCACGTCCTGTACCATTTTCCCTTCCACTTCCACTCCCCTTCTTTATCTTTTCAATCTCCTTTCCTAAACAACATAACCTTCGACTTATCCGCATTCAACTCTAACGTATTTTTGTCCCAGTATCTTTTCAACCTTCTCATCATCTCCTTTAAAGCCTCTTCGCTCTTGGCTAGCAGCACTATGTCATCTGTACATGCGAGTGACCATATCCTGAGTCCTCCTACCCTAACTCCTCCACCACTCCCGCCGCTAGCTTACTTTCTGTATCCGCGATCAAAATTGCAAAAATCGTTGTGCTAAGCTCATCTCTCTGCCATGTATCTGACCCCAAAAATGAATCCTTACAAAATTTCCTCCATTCGTCGATCTCTATCTTTTCACTTATTTCTACTCTACGTTCCCTAAACCTATTAATTATCTTCTGCGCGTTCCCTTCTGTCTCAACACTTCTCAACTCCTCTTCCAGCTCTTTTTCCTTTTCCTGCTTTTTCTTTTTACACATCCCCATAAACTCCTTCCACATTACTACGTACTCCTCTCTTTTCGCGGTTCCTTCCTTCCACTTCTTGTACTTGTTTTTCACCTTTCTCTTTGTCATTTTATATTCATTATCCCATCATGTCTTCACCATTCTTTTCATTTTCTTCTTAAATACCTCTTTTTGCACACAACCTTCCACTTTCTCTTTTAGATCCTACCATATCTCGTCCACCAGCTTCCCCTCGAAGCTTACGTTTCCCGACTGCTTCTGATACTTCTCTATCTTCTCTCTCGCCCATGCCACCCTTTCCCCTAACGACACTTGTTCCCCACCCTGCCATTCGTCAGCTTCCCCCTGTATCCACAAACTTAATGGCTGAAAATCTTATTCCACCCTCCCTTCTACTGCGAATTTCTCTATCTCCTTCCAGTTTGACAAGATAGTAATTTATGAACAAAGTTTTGAGTTTTCAATTAAAAATATAAAATTTTTAACAAAACAGTTAAATTCCCACCCCGGCAATATCAATTTTTAATTTAAATTATCAATCTTCAACGAAACAAATGAATTATTAAGAAAGTAGTATCAACAAAAAATTTAATAGTTAACACTTCCATCAAAAAAGATTTCAATTTGAATTACAAAGCAGTATAATTCTACCAAAAAGTAAAAATTTTAACAAGACAGTCAAATATTCATTTAAACCAGAATCATTTCAAACCAGATAGTTTTCTTTTTAACCAAAAAAGATGATCCTGTGACCAACAAGCTTCATTTTATAAAATGGAATAGTTACATTTTTATTTACACAGATAAAGTTTCAATCCTAAAAAATGTATTTTCAACACAATAGATGAATTTTAAACAAAGTAGTTGAATTTTTGACTGAAAAGGTGATTCAGTGAAAAATAGTTGTATTTTCAACAAAAGCTAATTGGATATTCTTCATGAGTTTCATTAATTCAGTTTACATTTAAGCAACAAAATGAAAAAAGGGAAAAAAGATAATTATATTTTAAAAACAGGAGAAGTAAAATTTAAAAAAACAGAGAATTAGTATGAAGCTTGAAATATGAAATTTAGAGGTGACTAGTTGTTTATTCAAATTTTCATTAAAAATTAGGACAAGGCTTCGACATATTTTCGGAAATCTAAAATCTAAAACTCAACTCATAAAACTGATTTTCAAATTTATTTAAGTTATTACTTAACTCGACAATTCCAGGACCATCCTTTGCAAACTTTGTTCAAATTTAAAATTAAAAAACGTACTAAATGATACCTAAGTTCGTAACGCTTCTTCCAATGGCGCAGCGACAAACGAACAGTGACCGGTAACTCTAGGGCGCATATTGTGTAATAGGTTCCACGTCGCTGACTCTTTACGTTTGAAGGCTCCCGAATGAGGATCAAGGCCAGTGCAGGCCATCCCTGAAACCACTCTTTTTCGGGAGTTAAGTGTAATTTCAAAAGAAAATTTACTCAGTCAAATAAAATTTATTTCAACTATGTTTATGTCATAATTTTATTTTTTGTAACAGACCTTAATCTTATAAGAAAGAACGGATCATCCGTTGCAGATGAAAGAAAGTAGTCTTCTACCAATAGTTTGGGAGTCAGAGACCTAGACTTTTCTTGAATTAAAATAGAATATTGATCATCAGGAAACTCAGTTTGTGGTATCGGATGAAAGTGATAGAGGCAGAAATAGGGTTGATTTGGAAATAAAGGATAGTTTGTGAAAATGGCATGTGTAACTTAAGAGAACCACATGTTGCCTCGTCTACGTCCTACCGCCATATCACTCTCTTTCTCTCTCTTTCTCTCTCTTTCTGTCCTTCTCTGTTCTCTATATTATTCTGTCCTTCTCTCTACCACATCAGTTCTCTTGCAGAGGTAAGGCAGCCGAGGCAACTGAGTACAGAAGAAGTTCAGTAATGCAACAACGCCAGCAATGACAGGCAGAGAGATTGGTATGTCAAGTCGTTTCCAGGAAAGCTTCTTCTCTCCCTTTTCCACTTACTACCACCTAAAGATTACTTTGTAGCTCTTGTTTATCTTTGAGCTTACATTAGGCTTTAACCAAGAATGTTATTTCTATTATTGTGCTTAAAAGATTGAAAATATATGCGCTTGGAAGGGATTATTCGAACGAATTTTAGATCAAAAACAAAAACAAGCAATTAAATTTAACAATTAACATGTACTCCATGTAACATGTAACATGTAATCCTAAGGGTTTCTATACAGGGTTTTACAAAAGGCACCTGTACATGATCCTGAAAAGGAATCTGTACATGGTCCTGCAAAGCAACCTGTATATGATCCTGCAAAGGCACCCGTGAATGATCCTGCAAAGGAACCTTTATGCAAGCTTACCTTCAATTGATCATTTACAGGAACCTTCAGGAAGCGATTTAAGAGGAATGTACAAAAAGTTGTTCAGGATCCTATACATGAATCCCACACGTGGTTCTGTACAGTGCAGGTTTCATTGTAGGATCCTCCACAGATTTTTTGGCCAAATTCATAAACGGGAACCATCAAGGTTACCTGTGCAGGAACCGTCAAGATTGCCAGTGCAGGAACCGTCAAGATTTTCTTTGTGGATTTATGTGCAGGATCGTGTCCAGAAACATATTCGGGATCCCTAAAGTTTCTGTGCAGAAATTTTTTATCTTAAAAATATTTAGAAAAAAATATAACATTTCAGAACATTTGACATATTAGAAAACTGTACTTAAAATGATATTGTAAGTACTAGTAGTATATTGTCGAAATGTACAAATTTAAAACAAAAAAATACTGTACATTTTTCTAAGAAATGTCATATATGAGTTTCTGCAGGTAACCATAATTTTTTTTTAATTCCTCTTTTACCAAGTACTTTTGCTATTTTAATAAATTAAATTGAGCTGCAGTGAACGTTTGATTGAAATTTTATCAACTATTTTGAATTATAAAATAATTTAAATTAATAAATTCATAATTAAAAGCTCTTATTCAATTTTAAAACAGTATTTAAACATTTTTTCAATAAAAAAATGTATTTTTACAAATTCAATGTGAAAATTTTTATTTAATAAAAAAAATTGTTAACATTCGGCAATATTTGAATTTTCAATAAAAATGAAAAACTATAAATCAAATATTGAAAATTAAACAACTTTATATTATATAAAGTGAAAAGCCTTGTTTTATTAATTTTTTTAATAACAATGAACAGTTATCAGTTCGAAAAATATTTAAATTAATCAAAGAGATATTTTTCAAATATTTAAAAATGTTATTTTTAAATTTCGAGTTCCAACAGATTTCTGGAAGATTGTTAAATGCTTTTTTTCAAGCAAATATTTAAAAGAATATTTTGAAATACTTCAAAACCAATTTTGATGTGTAAATTAATGTTTCTAGCTTAAAATTATCTAAAATGGTATACTTCTTTAAAAAATTAATTTTTGTATTCTTTCTTCAATTTATAGCTTTGAAAGTCAAAGAGTGGAATTCTATTTTTTTTTCTTTATAATTTTTTTAAATTGATTTTTTTTTTAATTCTCTTGGTTTTATGGCTCAAGGAATCTAAAATCACATATTGGGAAGAAATTATTTTACCGGCGAATAAAGAAACTGAATGTTAAAAAATGCTGAAAATATTTTAAATTATAATAATTCTCAGCGAAATTAAAAATTTACTCTCTGAGATTATTTCTTGCAGATTTAATTCAAAATTTGACTTCCATTTTTTAAACGTGGTTTTGAAAATGAAATCTTGTAAATTTTAGGTAAGAACGTCTTAAATTAATTTTTTACCACTTTAAAATATCTACGATTCTCAATAAAAATGATAATGCTTTAAATGCATAATTCTGAAATGATTTAAATTTGTAGACCACAAACTTCAAGTTATTGCTTTTTTCTAATTTTTAGGTTTGCCCATTTTAAAATTTAATTTTTCATTATTTACTTATGTTATTCATGACTCTTTATTATTAATTATTTCATTCGTAAATCACGGTTCTCTATTTTCGATTTTTACATCTTTTTCCAAAATGAAATAGTTAAAAAATATGTGAGCTTCTAAGGTTTGCTTTCAAGACTTGAAATGTAACCAGCCATCCCCGAGCAGTAGTGAAGGAAAATACTACTCAGACTGTACCATAAATCAAATTATGAACCATCATTTTGTCTCTATTTAACTTTTTTTAAAGAAAGCCCTAAAGTACCCACGAAAGCAACTATTGTGGATAAATCTAGCTGTTAGTTTTTTATGGTTTTTGTCGAAAGGAAAAACATTTTTTTACTATACAGTATTTTCAAAAATTCATAGGAATAATTCGAGTTCGAATAGATTTCTGGAAAATTGTCAAATGCTTTTTTTTAATACAAATATTTAAAAGGATATTTAGAAAGACTTCAAAACAAATCTTAATGTATAAATTAGTGTTTATAGCTTAAAATTACTTGAAATGATATACGTTTCAAAAAAATTAATTGTTGGATTCGTTCTTCAATTTATAGCTTTGAAAATCGAAGCGTAAATTATTTATTTCAAATTTTTGAAATTTATAAAAGTTGATAAATTTTAAATTTTCGTAATTCAACATCTATTAATGAAAATTGTTTATTATATAAAAGTCTTAAAAGATTGCATTTTATAAGTATAAATTATCGAGCGTTTATATTAATATTTTTTTAAACTTTCATTTTAAATGTTTAAAATTTAAAATGATTCTACTTCAAAAGTTTGAATTTTCAGTTTAGTTTTTATAACTTTAAATAAACATATTTTTATCGTGAAGAGTTCAAATTTTGTAAACTATTTTTTTAATCATTATTACCATAACTATAAATCCGTACAAAAATTATATTTATTTTTTGAAATTCTTTTCGAATTTTATAATAATGGAAAGAAAAATGATGTAAGTTTTTCACCACTAAAATTATTCCTGTATACGGAAATACTTAATTTTAAATTAAGGTTTTCAAAATATCAGTTCTTTTTTAAATTTTCCGGGTTTCATGACTCAAAAGAGTCTAAAATCACATATTGGGATAAAATTATCGTAAAATTAATTTTTATTAACTCTAAAATATCTACGATTCTGAATAAGAATGAAAATCCGACCAAATAAATCTCTTCAAAATTTAATGCTGAATTCTTCTAATAAAATTCAAAATCAGTTACGAATTTCCAGCTAATAGTTATTCTGAAACTCTTTTTTTGGTTTTATTCTACTGTTGAGCTCCGCGATACACATCTGTGCTTTATTGACGTACGTAGAGAATTTGTTAATAATATTATTTTTCTACTTTGCGAAGTTTTGGAGAAGACAATTTTGCTACTACTTATTCTGTCATAGCAACGTTAGTTTTAATTTGATTTTAAGTTATTATAAATAATTCGGAAAATGTTCTTATAACTTTAAATAAACATATTTTTATCGTGAAGAGTTCAAATTTTGTAAACTATTTTTTTAATAATTATTACCATAACAATAAGTCCGTACAAATATTATATTTATTTTTTGAAATTCTTTTCGAATTTCATAATAATGTGAAAGAAAAATTATGTAAGTTTTTCACCAGTAAAATAATTCCTTTATACGGAAACACTTAATTTTGAATTAAGGTTTTCAAAATATCAGTTCTTTTTAAAATTTTCTGGGTTTCATGACTCAAAGAATCTAAAATCACATATTGGGAAAAAATTATCTTGAAATTAATTTTTATTAACTTTAAAATATCTACGATTCTGAATAAGAATGGAAATGCTTTAAATGCATAGTTTTAAAATGATTTAAATTTCTATACCACCAACTTAAAATTATTGTTTTTTTTTTAAATTTTAGATATGCCTATTTCAAAATTTTATTCTTTATTATTTATTTATTTTATTCATTACTTTTTTATTATCAATTATTTCATTTTTGATTCACGTTTATCTATTTTCGAATTTCACATCTTTTTCCAAAATAGGATGGTTTGCAAAAATATGTGAGCTTCTAAGGTTTGCTTTCAAGACTTGAAATGTAACCAGCCATTACCGTGCAGTAGTAAAAGAAAATACTACTCAGACTATACCATAAATCAAATTATGAATCATCATTTTGTCTCTTTTATGTAACCTTTTTCACAGAAAGCACTAAAGTACCCGCGAAAGTTACTATTGTGGATAAATCTAGTTTTCAGTTCTTTTTTATGGACTAGATGTTTCTTTTTCGAAAGAAAAACCCCCCATTCTGTTCGAGACGAATAGCAGCTAGCGTGTCCGAAGAAAATAAAGTCAATCTCCTCCCCACCTTCCAAAAAAGGTTTATTACCGATATTAAATTCTGACCTCGCCCATTCTCTTCCTGAAGGAATAAGGCTTTCGGTCAAATCGCACAGCTGGTCCCCTTGTTTCTGATAAAACGTATAAAGCTCAATTTCCAAGAGAGAAGTTACCAGCAACGAGGAAATAGGAAATAGGAAGCCAACCACGATAGTGCCACAGGATACAGGAAAAGAGAGAGCTCGACTTGATGGGTACTCAGAAGGGTGAGAGAGTATATCGTACCCTTTTAGATGTCCAACCACCAAAGGGAGCCACCACAGAAGTTGCAATAAAATGAAATTAGCAAAGCTCTTCCACACTTCAATCTGAGGTCGCGACTTCCGGTTTGAGAGGGAACTCAAAAACGAGAAGGTCCCTGAGGTGCACAGGGTGAGACCGTCCTTGAATTGGCACATCGTTAGATTAGGATTCAAATTGCTATTGCTTCTCCCGGGCATCGACGTTCCTGGAAATGACCCTACAGTTATGGTCCTGACATAAAGCCCCAAGTCGTAGAAGGAGCTTATTTCGTTTTTTCATTTACTTTCAGAAACGTAATATTGAGATCGTAAATGCTAGTACCTACTTAGTACACTGTTAAAAATGTTTGGCATTCTACAACACTTCTATAACACAAGCGCAAGGCAAAATTACAAACATGGAATTGGAGTGACGAAATTGCAATACATGTATTGTAAATGTTGCAAATCGTTGAGTCACCGTCCAGCCTTCCCATACATGTATTAGAGCGGTTATAAGAAGAAAATTGTGCACAAGGAATTCAGGAAATTAATGGAATTCACGGAATTCACGGAATTCACGGAATTCATCGAATTTCAGGAATTTCCGGAATACGTAAAGTTCTTGAAATTCAGGGAATTCAATACCTTCGAAGAAATTTACGTAATTCACCAAATTCATAGAATTGAAGAAATTTACGTAATTCACCAAATTCATAGAATTGAAGAAATTTACGAAATGTATTAAAAGCGCGAAATTCATGGAATTCACAAAATTCAAGAAGTTTGCACGATTCAAGAAATTTGCGTAATTCATGAAATTCGCGGAAGTCATGAAATTCGAAGGATTTACGAAATTCTCGGATTTCGTGGAATTGAAGGAAACTAACTTAATTTAAATTTACGGAATTAATGCAATTAACGGATTTCACTTAATTGATAGAATTTATGATATTCACGAAATTAATGGAATTCGAGGAATTCACTAAATTCGCGGTATTCGTAGAATTAAAAGAATTCAAGGAAATGATAGAATTTACGGAATTCACAAAACTAAAGGAATTCGTAGAATTCTCGCATTCGCTGAAAACGTGGAATTCCCTGAATTTGAGGAATTTATGGAATTTCCTGAATTTATGGATTTCACGAAATTAAGGGAATTCAAATAATTTATTGTAATCATGGAATTCAAGAAATTTACGGGATTCGCCAAATTGGCAGAATTCATGCAATTCAAGACATTCATGGAATGAAAAGAATTTACGGGAATCATTAAATTTATATAATTCGAGAAATGAATGGTATTCTAGGAATTCATGGAATTCAAGGAATTCATGGGATTTAAGGAATTGATAGGATTAAAAAAATTGATTAAATTTAAGGAATGCATTCAATTTAACCCTTTAACGTAATTCCACGAATTTCATGAATTCGTTGACTTCTTTGGACTTCTTAATTCTCGAAAATTCTATTGAGTCCACGAAATCAATCAATTTCATGATTTTCGTGTATATCATTAATTCCCTGAATTCCATGAATTCCGTGAATTCCGTGGATTTCGTGAATTACATGATTTCCGTGATTTTGTTGATGTCCGTTAAGTCCATGGATTTTGTGAATTTCTTGATTTCCGTAAATTCAATGAATTCCGGTAATTCGATTATTTTGGTGAATTCCATTGAATTACATAAATTTACCATGGATTCTTGAATTTTATCAATTGGTCGAATTCCGTACATTCAGTGAATTCCCTGAATTGCTTGGTTTCCGCATATTCGGCGATTTCCGTCAATTTCGTAAATTCTTGGAATTCCGTGAATTCGTGGAATTCCTAATTCCATGAATTTAATTAATTGCGTGAGTTCCGTGATTTTCATGAATTTTTGGAATTCCCTGAATGCATGGAGCATTCTTTAAATCTCGTGAATTTCTTGAATTCCCTGCATTCCGTGAATTTCTTGAATTCCATGAATTCTTCACATCTCATGAATTCCATTAATTCCCTGAATTCCGTTAAATCCGTGAATTCCATGATTCCTGTAAATTTCAGGAATTCCTTAAATTGCATGGATTTCATGAATATGCGCTTTAGATACTGTATATTAATAAAAGTCTTTCTGACTAGTGGACTTGTATTACAAAATTCCAATAGATGTAAGGTACCACAACTAATTTCAGCATTTAGAAACTACAAAATTCTGTAGTGTAGCGTTACCTTAAGTTTCGGTAATAAACTTCCAATACATGTAGTGGAAGTTTCAAACATAAATTTTTAACAGTATAGGTTTTCTACTTTTATTGAGAATGACGTAACAACACTGTTTCTGTTTTTCATCAATAAGTTCCTAACTTATTTACCGAAAAATATTATCTCCGGGAAATTTTAATGAGATATTTGATATTAGTGGAATTAGGGGTTAAAGGGATTATCGAGAGTACATAATGGAAATGAGGGTACTGATACCTGAATACAGAACCTTAGCTTGTAAGGTTGTTGAAAGTTTTAGTATTATTAGTGTCGAACGAAAAAATCAATTAATGATGAGGAATAAAAAAGGACGAATTTAACATTTAACTTGTAGTTTAAAACAAATACATGCAATCATATTAAAAAATCCTTTTAGTTCTTAATAATCGAAACTGGAATTCTAATTTTAAAATTTTTAATAGCAATAGGCTTGATCGTTTTCTATTTTTTATCATTCGTACCTTTTTGAAGCATATGAGAAAATAAGCAAGTAACCGAGAATATTTTGATGCACAGAAAAAATTGGGAAATGTATAAATTAATTAATTTATTGACTATTAAAAATGTCGCAAACTTAACATCCTTAGAATTCGACTTCGATCGTACGCTTTTTTATTTTTTTATCAATTAAAAAATTTTTGAATCCATGGGTCGAGCGCACAGTGGGATGAGATCAAAAAACGAGGTTCAAAATAACTTGTAGCTGATAATTTTTAATCGATTTTTGATTTTCTTGTTAGAAAAATTTATCATTAAATTTTGAAGTGATTTATTCGGCCTGGTTTTTAAATCTTCATTTGTTTAAACTTTTATGTTAATGTAAAGAGTGAAGACAAAGTCGATTTTTCGTTTATTTTGTTCATCTTCATAAAGGATTATGACGTTCTTAAATTTATTTGTTATAAAAAAATCAATTTAACAAATAGTCTACACTATGGATTCTTCGTTTACAAAGTACATTTTTGCTTTAAAATTACCTACTTTCATCGAAAGAGTAATACTTGATCATGAAAATTTGTCATTCAATATTTTTCATTAATTGTATAAACAAATGTAAATATACAAATACAAATGGTTTATAATGTTTACAAACAAATACCCATTGTGCACATATAAAGGCAGAAATGAATCGCTGTTCCTCAAATGATGTCGCTAGTGATGTTCAATGATGGAAGATTATCATGCGATTTTTATTTATAGATTTCGGAAATAGATTATATGAACAAATGCCCAGTATGGATATTTAAAGCCCGAAAAAATCGCTTTTTCTCTTAAATTTTCTGAAATTATGTCGCCAGTAATGTCTAGTGATTAAAAATTATCATCTAATTTTTTATTAATTTTGTAAAAAAAATGAAATAATCTAATATATTACAGAGTAATTTAGACGTCGCAAAAAACATCATTAGCGACATCATTTGAGGAAAAATAGGAGAAAAAGGTTTTTTTTTGGTCTTTAAATCTCCAAGATTTATTATTTTGTACACTTTGTTCATAAAATTAATACAAAATATCAGGTGATAATTTATCATTATTAAATATCATTTGAGACATATTTTAAGGAAAATTCGGAGAAAAAACATTTTTTTCTGCATTAAAATGTCTACACTGGGAATTTGTTCAAATAATTTGTTTATAAAATCAATAAAAATGTTGTATGATAATTTTCCATTACTAAACATGGTGGGGATATATAAGTTGACGAAAATTAAGAGAAAAAAAGATTTCTTGCTGCATTTACATTCCCACACTAGACATTTGTTTACATAATTTGCTTATAAAATTATCGCAAAATATCGACAAATTTTTCTGATCGAATATAATTTTTTTTTTAAAGCGAGTAATTACAAAGCAAAAAATTATTTTGCAAACGAAGAATCCATAATGTAGACTATTTGTTAAGTTGATTTTTTATAACAATCAAACTTTAAAAGGTCATAATTTTTCTTTTCTTTTAACTACCCCCGCGTATAAAATCTGGCAATTCTAATTATTGAAAAAAAATTTCACGAAGATAAACAAAAAAAAGAAGAATCGAATTTTCCTTCACTCTTTACATTATCATAAAAGTTTTAAAAAAATCAGACCAAATAAATCTCTTCAAAATTTAATGCTGAATTCGTCTAACAAAATTTTAAATCATTTAAGAATTTCCAGCTAATAGTTATTCTGAAACTCTGTTTTTGGTTTTATTCTACTGTTGAGCTCCGCGATACACATCTGTGCTTTGTTGACGTACGTAGAGAAATTGTTAATAATATTATTTTTCTACTTTGCAAGTTTTGGAGAAGACAATTTTGCTACTACTTATTCTGTCATAGCAACGTTAGTTTTCATTTGATTTAAAATTATTATAAATAATTCGGAAAATGTTGATAACGTTTACAGTAACTAAACTATTATTTAAAGAAATAAAAATAAAAAGCCCTCTTAGAGATATTTATATATTTATTTAAAATAATTTCTCAAAATTAATGTGCAATTTATCTATTTATTTATAAAAGCTGCAGAACTCCTTCATTCTTCAATTTAAAAAATTTAAAGTGCAGTTTTAAGGGTTTCAATCATTAATTATTACACAAGCACAAGAAAAAAAATCTTGTTCACCAGGCAAGACGAAAATTTCCTAATGTTTTTGGGTCGCTGATTCCAACTCTCAGATTGGTTCGACTCTGTCAGATCGCATTTCTTTCCTAACATCGAAAAGGTTTAAAAAATGTTTCCATTTTTATGACCTTTTTGAACGCTAGGAACCAAATGAGATCTGAGTGAGTTAAGAAAAAACAGATTCGGATTCAGCGACCTCAAAAACTTATAGAAGGGTTTGTCTTGATGTTTCTCATTCAAAAGTATGTAACTCTAAACATTTTGAGTAATTCTTGTTAAATTTTTAAGCACTCAAATAAAAATTATTTCATTTTTAAAAATGATAATCACACCATGGATAAAATTTGGACCGAAAATTTTTAAATTACTCATTTTATAAACTACGTCCAATCTCCTAATATTTTTAGGTTACAAATACAATTTTTCGAATCTGCCAGGTCTTAAGATTAAAATTTATAATTCATATTTAAAGTTTAAACTTTTTCAGTTTAGAGTTACTTTTTAATTATCTTAATTGCAGTTTATTTATCACTACACCTAGGGTTTGATAACTGGTCCATTTTAGTACCAATATAAATTTTTCTGTATACATCTACTAGGGCTTTGGTGGTTTAGAACCCAACTTAAACTGTAGGTCCTCTCAAAAGAGGTTAGCTACCTCCCAAGGACGAGTCTCTGTGTTAAGAGAAAATTGTTTAGGGGCCACCAGTTGACTTTACGATGACTTGGTTCAAAGTTAGCGACCTGAATTAGCGCTGAATTGGTCCATCTAACTGGTGTCATCAGAAGTGCTACTCCATCTACCTTAACGTAGCCATTTAGAGTGGCCTGGCTAAAGGAGACTGCCGAATGACATGGCAGAGTAGGTCACACAGAGTTGGAGGATGCTGAAGATTTTTCTGCAGAGGCGCAATTTTCAGTGTAGGGGGAAATAGGGGGGAGTGGGTTTCCGATAAAAAAAAAAGCATTAGTTTATTTATGAGCGAATCCTAACGTATGATTTTTCCAACATATTGCACATTATAAGGGAGAGGGGAAAAAGTAGAAAAGCAGTTATAAAGTGAGGAAAAGGGAGAGAGAGAGAGAGAGACTGGAGAATAAGGAGTAATCGTATATTCAAAAAAGCAGTAATAAATCTTAAACGGGGGAGTATATTATATAGGTGTGTACCTGTATCGAGAGCAGCCTGTATATTAGGATAAGGTAAGGAATGGAAGAATTCTAGCAGAAGAGAGAGTTAAGGAAAGAGAGAGACAGAGACAGTTAAGGACAAGGGTGGACGTGAATGAGTACCGGAAGGAATAGAGGAAAGAGGTAATTAGAGGTTAGAGAGCGAGGGGAAAGAGCATATTCGATGAGGAATTGAGATACTATATTGTATAAGCTTGTATTTTTTAGGGAGAATCATGTAAAAATGGCGATGGTTATGAGCTTGGAAAAAGAAAGGGAAGTATATTGATAAAATCGTATATAGAAAATGCTTACGCAGAAGGATAGAAAATGTACAAGGTTATAGAGGGAATAAAGGCAGGAGTTAAAGATTGCCTGAAGGCGGAAAAGTATATTATATGAGGTTCTAGTTGAATGTAAATGCCGAGTGCGGTACAGTGATGAAGGTACGGAATCAAGTTAGGTGGTGAAAAGAGGGTTATTGGAAAGTGTAAGGAAGTTAGATAGGTATAGGATGCAATAACGACAAATTTTAGAGAGGCTATATAACGAGAGAAAGAGTATATTGTAGTTTGAGAGAAGGCAAGCATAAGTGGGTGGCGGTTATAAGCATAGGAATAGAGGGGCAAGGATATTAATTAAACGGTGTATAGAAGAGGGTCGTCGAGAAGGGGAAAATATTTATAGCGTTATGGAACGAAATAAGGGAAACAGTGCACGATGGACTACAGAGCGAACAGTATATTTTATAAGATTCTGGTTGGATGTAAGGACAGAGTGTGTATCATTAATTAGAGTAGGGAAACAAAGTCGGAGGAGAAAGTGTATATAAAATAGGGTTAAAGGAGAGATTAAGGAAGGCGGAGACGTATCAAATGGAATAACGAAAAAGGTATTTACAGGGAAGAGTATATTCAAAGAAAAGTTAAGGGCTATAGTGACGAGAAAGTATATTGTATAAGGGTGTAGTTAGATGAAGGAAAGAGAGTATGTGGTGGTAATAAGAATTTGGAAAAAAATGTAAGAGTAAGAGGGAGAGGCGGTTACATATATAGGGAAGGTTTCAGTGAGAGGTAAGGAAAGAAAAAGGGACTAGAGGAAGTGAGGTGAAATTTTAAACAGGATCTAAAAAGCAAGACGGTAAATTATGTTGAAAAGAAGGTATAAGGGGAATATGTGGAAATGAGCGGGAGTAACAAAATCACAAAAAAGGACTGAAATAAAAGTGATTTAATAAGGGAGAAGTAAGTAGAATAGGTTTAGTTTTGAAAATAATGGAAAAATTTTTTAGAAAAATAGAAAAATTCTTTTTTCAAATCTTACGTCATATTTAATCTAACCTTGTCTACAACGAATAGATGAGCTGGCAATTTTCTCAAACCCTGAGGAAAGCTGAAACGTTTTACAATATTATTCTAAGGCAGAAACGATAGATATAGACAAGACCTGAGATTAATTCGATCGCATCTTTCCTCTCCTTTGTAAACAGGACTTTTCCTCTCTCGTGTCTTCCTCTTTCATTGTAGCTTGATAGGGATTGCTCTTCCCTTTCATTCATATCAACGGAGACTCGTTTTGCCATAGAAAGCACACAGCGATGTGGAGTGCTTTCTATGTAAATCGGAAACATTTAACGTTCCTCAAGGGTTATTTAGAAGCAAATACCCGAGACCTCGCGTCCGTTTATGTGCCTTCTATGCAGTAAGCGATACGTAGTGCCCGTTAAAAATAATACTCCTGAAATTAGCCGTCGCAACGTACCACCTCTCTTCATGCTATTTTATCAAATGTCCTACATGCCCCATTTATCGATTCTGATTCTAAAGCTTCTGATTACCATGTAAAAAAATTGTCCAAGTAGATGCCATGTACATAAAAAAGGGTTTTGTAAGATCTTTAATCTATATTTCAAGGTGGGGGGGGGTGTCTCCAAGGCCAGTTTTTGACCCAAATTATATTTGGGCCAAAAAATTCGAAAAAAATTCCTGCAGTGTCTACTAACAATAATAAGTCAATTCTACCCTAAGCGGTCCACCGTTACCCCCTACCCCTCTATTCACCCCACCCCAGCTTCAAAAAATAAAAACCTCACCGCTTGTATATAGCGTTTTTAGAAATATTCGACACTGTCAAACTTCTATTTGCTAAATAAAGTACATTATAAGCTCTCTATATACTACTTCTATTCTTATTTACCATTTTTAGCCTCTTTACTCGCCCCCTTTTAAGTAGAGTTTAGGGGGTGGTTTTATTAATTACATATAAGCAGGGTATATAAATACAAAATATGTAAGCTTGATCGTCAGACTTAACTAGTGTATCCTGGGGTTTTTGGGAACAATAATTTTGAAATCGGGGTAGGTTGACCTCTATCACATCAGGTTCAAGGTCACTGGAAGGTCAAACTGTAAAAAAGTCGATGAAAAATAAAAAAAAATACATCCAGAGGTTTTTTCGGGTCGCTGAATCCAAATCCCGCCCCTCGATAGCGGGCGGGTAAAAAGGCTAAAAATAGTAAATAAGAAGGAAGTGCTTCATAGAGAGCTCATAGTGTATCGAGCAAATACAAGTTTGACAGTGTGAAATCTTTCCAAAAACGCTGTATACAAGCGAAGACATTTTTATTTTTTGTAGCAGGGGTGGGGGTGAGTAGGGCGATGGGGGTGTTGGTAGTCCGTTTTGGGTGGAATTGACTTCTTATTGAGGCTTGAATATTGCATTTTTGCTTAAAAATTGATTTTCGCTTTGTTTTTGTTAAAAATTCACCTATTTGGTAGAAAAGTATGTTTTTTTGGAGATTCATATTTTTCCTTACAAAATTAATTTTTTTGGTTGAAAATTCATCTTTTGGTAAAAAGATAATTTTTATGACACATGCATGAGTTAACAGTTAATAGATTAAATAACCCTAAATTACGAAAAATTTCAAAAAATATCTGGTAAATAAAAATAAACCTGTAGTATTACTATAAATTACCAAGCAATTTCATAAATTTCCGCAAACTTATAAAAATGTTTAAAATTATATTTTGGAGAATTTATGTTAAGTTACCATAAGTCACCAAAAAATTTCATAAATTTCAAGATATTTATAAAACTGATGTAGATACTTCAGTTGAAAGCTCAACTATTGGATTGAAAAATTTTTTTATTGAGTTAAGAATTGGTCTTCCTTAGTAAATAATTAATTTTTTTATCAAAAAATCATCCTTCGGTTGAAAATTAAATAATTTGTTGATAAAATCATATGTATTCTGTTAAAAATTCTTCTATTTATTTAAAAATTAGTTTCTTTCATTGAAAATATAAATATTTTTCTATTCAAAAATGATTTTTTTTACTGAAAATTACACTATCCTGTTTTAACTATTCTGTTAAGATATTGTACATATTGGTAAATATTAGCATTTTTTTCGTAAAAAAATCGATATTCCTTAGTTCAAATTTGAATTATTTGGCTTAAGAAATATTTTGATTTAAGATTCATCATTTCGGTGAAAAACTTATCCCTTTCAAAATTTAACTCTCCCACTTTTGAATGAAAATTTATATTTTTTAATTGAAATCTTAGCTATTGGAATGAAAATTCCTTTAGTGTAATAAAAATTAGTATTTTTTAGTGAACAATTAATGTTCCTTAGTTGAAAATTTAGCTTTTTTGTAAATTCAACTATTGGTTAGAAAATTCATGTTTACTGTTGAGAATTCCTCTTTTTGTTAAAAAATTTTGGTTAAATGTTTTTTTTAAACTTAATATTTTTTGGTTTAAAATTTATTTATTTATTAGAAACTTCGTCTTTTCGTCAGAAAATTCGATTGTTGGACTTGAAACGTGAATATTTAATCGAATTTTTTTTTCTGAACATCAATTTTTTCTTAAGTGAACATTTGACAATCTCGTTTTTGTTATAAAATTAATGTTTCTTAGTTTAAAGTTCCACTATTCATTTAAAAATTCGCGTAGTGGGTTACAAATTTGTCTTTTTCAGTAAAAAAAAACAAATGATTCTTGCTCGGTAAAATATTAATTTTCTTCGTTGAAAATACAACTTTTGAAAAAATTAATTTTTTTATTAGAAAGTTATAGTTTTATTTGATATTCACTTTAAAACTATTTATGAGATCAATCTCGTTTGTTGAATTTTTTACAAGGCCCAATTTCTGCTGGAATTTTCGCTAAATTGTAATATCTTTGGATTTATTCTTTATATTCGCTTAGAAAATTTCTCTAATTTGAGATTTACCAATCCCCCCCCCCCCCTGCATATTTCCTGAGACTGAGATCATATGAAGCCATTTTTTCTGAAATAAATTTAACCGGTTTATTTAAGTATTCTACTTTTAGTAAAAAATTTAACGTCTTTTTTATATAAAATTAATCTTCCTGCTTGAAAATTTACCTCTTTGGGTAAAAATTTATTTTTGTTTTTGAAAATTCAACTTTTTAGTAGAAAATTCCCTTTTTGGTTACAGATTTTTCATTTTAGTTCGAAATTCATCTTTTTCGTTTGAAAATTATGGTCTTAAATGTATTAATAAATCATATTTATGGTTGAAAATTCAACTATTTTTTGTTTTGAAAAGATTCAATTTCTGCTGGAATTTATACTGAGTTGTAATATCTTCGAATTTATTGTTAATTAAAAATTTCTCTAATTTAAGATTAACCCCCCTCCCTCCTAAATATTTAGTGAGTCTAAGATCGTATTTAGACATTTTTTTTAAAATGAATCAAACCGGCTTATTTATCTATTCTACTTTTAGTAAGAAATTTAACGTCTTTTCTATATATAAAATTAATCTTCTTCTTTTAAAATTTAAGTGCTGGGTAAAAAATTATGTCTTTTATATCGAGAATTCAACTATTTGGTTAAAAATTCATTTTTTGGTCAAAGATTCTTCATTTTAGTTAAAAATTAATCTTTTACGTTTGAAAATTAATTTATTTGGTTTTCATTTACGTTTATTATTTGAAAGATCAACCCTTTGAATAAAAATTGTATATATTTTAGTGGAAAATAACTTATGCTTGTTTGAAAATTTATCTTTTTCATTAATTATTTATATTTGTGTCTGAAAATTCAACTGTTTGTTTGGAAATTGATGCATTCTTACAAATTCTTCTATTGTGGTATAAAATTAATCTTCTTAGTCGATGATTTATGTTTAAAGTTGGAAAGTTAAATATTTGATCGGAAATTTATTTTTACATTTAAAAATTCATCTCTTTGGTTAGAAATTGATCCTTTTTGGCCAAAAATTAATATCCTTGCTTGAAAATTTGCTGTATCAGGTTAAATATCAGTCTTTTTTAATGAAAAGAGAAATCGTCGTTGGTTCAAAATTCAGTTTAAAGGTTTAAAAAAATTGTATTGAAGATTAATCATTTTAATTGGAAACTAATTTCATTAGACATTTTGACTGTCTTATTTAAGATTGAAAATTTATCTTGTTTAGTTGAAAGCTCAAATATTAGATTGAAAATTCGTCTATTGTGATAAAAATTGATTTTGGTTAGCAAAAAATTAATCTTCCTTGATCGAAACTTGTCCTTTTGCATAAAAATTCGACTATTTGTTAAAAAATTTAAGCTTTCCGTTAGAAGGGCATCTTTTTAATTGAAAATACAAGTATCTGGTAAATTTTTTTTGTTATAATTTCCTTTTAAGTAAAAAATTTTCTAATTTAAGGTCTTCAAACCTTCCTCGCCTTAAATTGGTTTATTTGATTATTGAATGATCCCTTTAGAGAATAATATTTTATAAGTATACACTATTTGTAAGGAAACAAAGTTTGACTTTTCTAGAAAAAAATTTTTTTAATAAAATCTTAAATCCATCGATTAAAATTCTATTTAATGCAGTAAGTTGTTTAGATTTGATATAAGGGTGAAAATGTAGTGTAAAAGAAAAATCTCGTTTCCCGAATGTAAGATCGTATGTAGCAATTTTTGCCGAAGTAAGTGTATCGAACCGGCTTATTGTTAGTGTTGTACGACCTAGCTCGTTTATTCTTTTTTATCGCCATCATGCTCTCGTTTCGACCTTTTCGCGATAGCCCACTCGCCCGCTCGAAACCCGTCGCGCCCTGTGAAACGACTTTAATTGAAACCTGGGGTAAGTGCAAAGCGTTGTTCAGCGTAGCCAATGCGAAAGGTTACTTTCTGCTCGATGACCAGCGACCAGAGCGTTTTCAGATTCCCGTTCGGCGTTAAGCCCCTCCAGAGTTCATTTGCATCAATTTCAATTCTTCGACAATTACACTCTATGCACCCTTTATTTTTTCATTAATTTACTTCGCTCATTACAAAAAAATGTAGCCTGCAAAAACTGAGAAATCGTTTTATTTCTCATGGTTTATCGGGAACTCCATACTCTGACTCACAAAAAAAATGTGACAGTGGGGCCACATGGCAGACGTGAAACTTTGGTGGATTTAATTTCAACATTTTCGTGAGGAATCATCATGACTTTTGACAAAGTGGCTTTGTAAGAGAGTACAATGAGAGAGGGAGAATATACAGACTTGGGTTAGTGTGGCAGTTGTGGGGATATCGAAGATGAGTCTTTGGAGGAATTGCGAATTACCGCACAAAAGGAAGACGCGAATAGAGAGAAAGTTTACAAAGATTCATCTCACTGATTTTTTTAAGATTACAGAACTTATTAAAAATATAAAAATTAGTGAATAAAAGATTTCGTAGCCCATTAGAAAGTTTATAAACAGAGAAATCTACCCTAGTGGAAAAATATTCTGGCTGTCTGATGTCAGATCTGATTCAGATCTGGCGACGTCTAGACTGTTTAGTCATGATATTCTACTCTGGCCCAGATCTGGGACTGGTCAGGAATCTATAACATTAAAATTTCCCAGTGTCAATGAGCCAAAGTTTTTTTTTACATTTTCAAAAAATTGCTTGGATGCCTAAAATTATAAAAAAATAAAAAATGACGCTTTTTGAAATCAGTTTTTTTTTTCTTGAAATTTTAGTCTAGTCCATATTTGGGACTAGTCAGAAATCCATAACATACAAATTTCTAAGTTTCAATCAGCTAACGTTTTTTTAAGCATTTTCGACCAATTACCAGGATGCCTAAAATTATAAAAAGAAGAAAGGACACTTTTTAAAATCACTTTTTTTCTTATTTTCTTGAAAGACTAGTCTAGTTCAGATCTGGGAGTGGCCAGCAATCCATAACATAATAATTTCTAAGTTTCAATCAGCTAAGGCTGTTTTTTTAACATTTTCAAAAAATTGCCAGGATGCCTAAAATTATGAAAAATAATAAATTAATAAACACTTTTTAAAATTAGTTTTTTTCTTATTTTCTTGACAGTCCACTGGCCCAGCTCCGAAACTTGTCAGGAATCTATAACATTACGATTTCTCAGTGTCAATCAGCCAAAGTTTTTTAAAGAACATTTTCTTTTGATTGACAGGATGTCTGAAATGATAAAAAATAAGAAATTAAGACTTTTTGAAATCAGTTTTTTTTCTTCTTATTTTCTTGGAAGTTTACTTAGATCATTATGGATATTTAAAAGAATTTTTTTAACAGTTTTAGATTTTTTATGTTTCTGATACATGAAAAATCGTGATTTTCAGTAGATTTTAACAAGATTTATAAATTATTGTATTGATGTTATGCATTATAATTAGTATATAGAATTAGTACCGGTATAAAATTGGTTAATCTAGATTTGAATTCCTATTTAAAAACGAAGAGGTATTATTTTTCTTGCAAATTTTAGGGAAAATAATTTTTTTAATTTTAATTCTTTAAACATGTTATTAAAGAATTAAGACTGAATCTAAACTTTCAGAAATTTTAATATCAATTGATTTTAAACAATTAAGAGACAAAAGAAATAACCATAAAGAACCTACTTACGACGTTCTTACATAAATAAAAATTTTTTCACGATTAAAACAAAAACTACGCATGATATCAAAAAGTAAATGATAATAAATTTATAGATCTTTTTGAAAAACGTACTTTTTATCTGTTCATATTTTTTCTAGATAAGTATTACGAATAACTATAGATAGATTTTTTGAATATTAAAAAAATGAATCAGTTTTTACAACTTTCAAAAAAAAATTTACATTTTAATTTATTTAATTCATGAGTTACTACTAAATTAATTATCTAATTATTCGGAAAAATCTGAGGTTTGAATTGGAGGTTGTAATAAGCAATTTTGAAAAACTTTTTTTATTATAAATAATCACTTCAACGGCAAACGTGGAGGATATAAACAATATCTTTAATATTAATAAATTGAATTTAATGATATCTAAATCTATTTTTTTTTAATAAAATGTTAACATATTAATATGAATTTTATTTTAAAATATTGAAAAATAAATGTCTTATGAGTTATAATAATCTATTCTTTTTATTTAATTAATTCTATCATTGTAAGTAAATTCTTGTCTCACTAATAATAGATCTGATTAGCTTGAAAAAAATTTATTTATATTTAGTTACTATAAAATGAATATTGTATTCTTTATTCTAATTGACCAAATAATGTATTAGGGTCAAAATATCTCAATCGTTTCACTTTTAAATCGATAGTTCAATTTTCAATCAATGTATAGAGCTTTCGATTCGTTTTTATATTAAAATAACTCCCCTAAAATATTTAAAACAATTTTTTCTTTCTTTTTTTTTAACAATCAAAGTTGTTGAGCATTTTTTTTAATGGTTTACTCGCGAACGGTTCATCAAAATTTAATAATCGAGTTATGCAAATTTTTATTACGAAATATACTTTACATTCCAATAAATTCTACATTCTCTTGCGAAAATTTTGGTAAAAAAAGTTCGTATTTTGCAGCAATTCAAAAGTTATTGATTTTTCAATAAAAAATGGAGTAGTTATTATTTAATACAATTTCAAAAAGAAATTTAAAAATAATAATATAAATTCAAAACTGATATTTTCAACAATACTTTGACTATTCAATTTTTATGGAAATTCACACATGTTTTGATTGAAAATTCAACTACTTGATTGAATATTTAACAACTCTCTTAAAAAACAATATTTATGGTAAAAGATAAATTTCTTTGGTTGAAATTTTATCTATGTTTGATTAAAAATTGAACCGCCTTATGCTTTTTTGGTAGGAAATTAATCTTCTTGAATAAAAAATTAACTATAGAAAAGTTGAACCGCTTGACTTTTTAACTATTTTGATAATTTTATCATTTTCTTGAATTTATCTTTTTACTTAAAATTTAACCATTCGATTAACCAGCACATTCGACTACACGGTACGTTAGAGATAAAGCTAGTTTCAAATGAGTGTAACATAAGACTGATATTAAACTGAAATAACAAATGAAAAAACGTAAAATTTAAATTTTGATGATTCTAAATTTATTTTTATTTAAATTTTAAGAAAATTATTCATTATATAATGCTCTGAAAAATTGTATTCATATTTAACATTCCTGTTTTTAAATTAATAGAAACTTAAATTTATTTATTAATAAAAATGTATTCGATCAATCTTCTTTTATGTTTATTCATTTCTTCAGCTAAAATTTTAATATTATTAATTTCAAAATCAAAATGATTATTTTATTGCCATGCATGTTGTTTTGAGCCTAAATTTTGATTTCCAAGTTCACAATCTCTTTCATGTTTCTTTTCATTTTTTATTTTTTGAAGAATTATTATATATTTCAAACACTCTTTCTTCAATTACATTATTGATTGGTTTCAATGTATAATCTTTTGTACTAAAGTTTTTTTTCAATTGACTTAAATTTTCTTTCCGGAATTTGATTTCACTCAATTCGACACACCTATCTACTAATCCTTTGAATAACCCTATTTTTTAAGCAAAAAATTACGTAAATTATATTTTAAATAACGTCTTGACCATGACAGTTTCTTGTACCAATTTGTGATTAAGTTTTCATCTGTAGTTTTTATAATTATTAAACCAAGATATGTTATTGTATTATTTTCATTCTTTTTCTATGGTAAATTTCATTGTGTCTTCTAAGCTGTTAAAAGTATTGGAAAATTAATCTAATTTGTCTGATGGTGCCAGTTGATGCATTATTGTTCTTTCACGATCTTTGTGGAACATTTTACTCTTTCGTAGATCTTAATATTTTATAAAATTGTGATAATTACAAGTTCCTTGAGAAATAGCATTGCAAGATTATTGAGTTCCCATGTTTAAGAAGAGTTAAAGAAAAATAATTTTCCTAAATCTCTTCTGGAATGCTCGATTTTCTTTCCCTTGTTTTACTGTTTATTCTATTTTTTATTCTATAGCTAAATAATAAAATAGTAAGCACTAGATATTTGCAATTAGAAACTAGAGTTGCCAGGTTATTAAAACTAGGTTTATATTACTAGGTAGTATTAGGTTGGTATAGTATAATCAACCATATGACCATAATTTTATTAGTAAAGAGTCCTTGTTATTTCAAATAGATTAAGTTTAACTAGAGCCATTTGTTGATTTGGTAGTCAAATATTTTGTCTGTGTAGTTAAATTGAGACTTAAGACAAGGCAAAAATGTCCCAGTGTCAAGATATTTGATAAACACTGCAAACCCCAGAACAAACATATCCATATTGGTAACCTATGGTAGGGAGGCTTAGGAAAAATCGAAAAGAACGAGCATAATTTAATTTGTTCATTTGCTGGAAGCCCTGCAACCTCTCCCTTCGTCCGGTTAATTAATAAAAGTAATCGAATGAAATGCTCTGTAGCAGAGCCGACATAGGCATTGGCTGCCAGGGGCAGGTGAGCAGCTGCTCTGAGTGGATTAAAGTGAGGTAATCAACGCAATTGATAATCCTACTTTCGAGCTCCATGCTACCCTCTTTCGTCCCTTCGAATGGGCTTTCCCAATTCCTCCACTCGACCAACGAGGAAGGCTGCAACTTGGAAAGCTTCAAACTATTCCAAGATGTAAGCTCACCCTATCTTCCCCCAACTCCATATTCCCTTCGCTTTCTTTTCCAGTTTTCCTTCAGTTTTCTATTTCTCTTTTACTTCTTCCACCACTTGCTTTTAAACTTACCACGAAGAAAACGATTTACGTTGAATTTCTTTTGGTCTCGACTAACGAGCGCACCTAGACTTTTTCTCGTCGATCTGTGGTCCCCGGAGTCCAACCAATGTTGTGCAAGCGGGATGCGTTTCTGGCACCATTGATAGCAGCGAAAACTCGGTGAAAGTAACGCTTAGCAAAGTCGTTTCTCAGATTTGGATACTTAAATTAAGCGATTAATAAGGAGAGCAGAATTCCAGTTTATGGCCTGATTTATTTACTAAGTTTTGAGTTATCGAAATTCGTGGTAGAGAATCGCCCTTGAGTAAAAGGATTGGTCAAAGTAGATGACAAGCACGTACAAAAAAGGGTTTCGTAGCCTGTTTAAGTTAGTATTCCAGTTGAGCTTTTATATTTTTATTTCATTGAGAAGGTTCAGTGATTGTAATTAATTGAGCCCAAATCTCCTCTTCCTCCAACTCCCCCTCTCATACAACTTTTTTATATTTAATTCTATCCTATCATTTCTTATCCATTCATATCTCATCAGCCCTCTACTATTCTCTACTATCCTCTATTATCCTCCTCCCTATCTTATCCGATTCTACATCAACTTTCCCATCCTCCACCATTCTTTTGTCTTATCCTATTTTTTCCCTCCCACCCTGCTACTCTTACTTACCTTTCTTCCCTCTTCCTCTACTATCCTTCCTAATCCACCACCACTTCCAAAATGTAATCGCAATTGTAAATTTTTAACTGCAGATGTGCGGTAATATTCTCCAGTGCTATATTTCATAATTTTTTTCTATTGACAAAATATTCGGAAAGTTTTATCGTAAAAAAAATCACAGTGAATCCGTGGGACGCTTTTTATCTGAATGATGGACACAAACTTTGCATAAATTTTAGAACTACAATTCTCCGAAGTAGGGTCATTTTTATCGAAAGGTAGATTACAATTATGTGACGTTATATAGTGGCAATTGACGATAAAAGTGTTCACAATTTTTATATCTATATTTACCTTAAAATTATTCTTATATACCCTGTTGGACGAAATATAGTTTGGAAATAAAAATATGTTATACTTTTGTAGCAATAATTTTTGTATTAAAAAAATGATCAATTTCATTCAAGTTTGCTAATATCATACCTCAATCGCTAATAAATTTGGTTGTTTCTTCAATCATTTATTTAAAAATTAGTTTCTTTAGTAATATATCCCATCTTTAAACAAGCAGTCTAGCTTTAGTCCAGACTCAGTTTTTAATATTTAAAATGAGCTTTATATAAAGTTCAAAATTCGTGAAAAAATTAATTTTAATGGTGAAATATTTTATGAAGATTATCTTTTGTAAGTATTGAATTTATAATATTTTTGTATATCCGTACTTCCATTTCAAACGCAACTTTGAGCTGCGCAGAATGGAAATGTTGACATATTGTCTCCAAAAAGTAATTAAATGCCAAAAAAAAATTCTAGGATAAATAAGAAAATAAAATTCTTGGCCATTTCCTACTTCAAATATTCAAACATGGAAATTTTTTCTATTTTTGATAATATAAAAAAACTAAAAATTGAATCATTCAAACCAAGACTTTCTTGAATTATGAGATGATAAAAATAAAAATTATACATAGAATTATTTAATGTTTATCAAATTTGAATTCACAAAAATAATGTTACAGCTAATTTATAAATGAATTGACCTTCACAAGTTTCTCCAGACCTAATTTGTTGAAAATTTTAATTTTGTTTTGATAAAGGCCATAAAAACAACAATCAGGATTAAGAAAATTTCAATTTTTTTTAAATTCGCTTCTGAGCATGCATGCATATTCCAAGAAATGTTAATAATTAAAAAATATATTTTTTTAATATAAAGTTTAAAACTTAACAATTTAAAACTTTTTTCTACGAAAATTAAACTGCTTAGAAAGAATCCATTCAAAAATTTTAATTGAAAAAATTTGGAAGATGACCTAAATTAATTATTTATTTTTAAGCTATTCTTCGAGTAAATCTGCTCGAAGATGGTTTTTGTTAGTCTTTTTAAATTTTGAAAATCTTTTAAATTAAAAAAATATATTTATTCTAAACCAGCCAGCAAGAAAGGTCAGTATGAAAATTTTGTCAGTCTTTTTGTCATCTGCAAGAATATTTCATTCAAGTTATTGAATTTACTTTAAATTTCCTATCATTTGATTTATTAATTATGAACCACTGCAACTTAAAAATATAATATTTCGAATTTTAAGTGAGAAAATCGTTTAGTTTTTCTTCTGCAGTCAAAATGGTTACATTTTTAGCAGTAATGGTTTTGAAAATTGTAATAAAAAATTATTTATATATATTTATGAAGGGTTCACATTTTTAACAGATAAATAAAAAATGGTTTGAATTTTAATTTTTTAATTTTACCTTTTTTTATTATAAATTTACAAGTTTACAGTTTTTTTCTATTGAATAACAATAACAAAATTTATTTCATATGTTTTTGACTTATTTCAATTTTTTTGAAAATGCGCAAATAATGTATTTTCTTGGAAAGCATTACATGCGCATTTTAAAAAAAAGTCAAAAATTCCAAAATTACCAAATCAGAAAAAAAATTTTTTCTGGAAAAAAAATGATGAAATATTTTTTTGTGCGAGCTGAAGAATTTACAGGTTCGATATATGAAATTTTTAAAAAATGTGTACAAATCATTCGCTTCCAAAAACATGTTTTTCGCAAATGTTTGGAAAATTTTGAATTGTTGAAAAATATTTGAAATTATATTTATTTTCTTATTATTGTTTACTAGTAAAAACAGAAGATATTAAAAACTCAACAAAAATTTTTTAACCAATATACATGTTTTTAATATTAAAATAAAAAATCAGAAGACAATAACCAATTAAAATTTTGATGAAACTTTTTTTGGATTTCAACCCCAAATCTTTTTTTTTTAACCTCAAGTGATTCGATTATTTTAAGTATTTTCACTAGGCAAGGCAATTTTCACACAACTTTAGCTAAATTTAAATTTTCATAAACTGAAGTAATAATTGTTATAAGATGTCTTAACTTTATGTCAATCGTTATTCAAACTTTGAAGTATAGCATTTTCATTCAAGGGGGCACCTTCATATTGCTTCAAGTGTAAAGATAATTTGTCAGTGATCTCTCACTTATTCCAAGTTTCTCCCACTCGGATATTTTAAGTGACGCAGCGTCTTCCCCTCCCACCACTGGCCCATTAAGGTTGCCCGCCATCAGGGCCTGGCCAATTGAAAAGAGGCACAAAGAGATGGCAGCTAATGAACGTTGCTTGACAAAATTACCCAGGACTGGATGTAGAGGTGGGGCCCCTGCAGACTTGGAATATCCGAATCTCTTCGTTTCTTAGTCCTTGGAATAAGTGAGAGTTTACTGTAGAAGATGTCAAACTGTGACAGGAACTGTCACATCTAACAGAAAAAATGTCCAGATAAAAAAACAGGAATGAATAAATAAATTTGTCGATTATTATTCTTGAGGTTTCAACTATTCGGTTACCTATTCCTTTGAATCTAAAGAGAATGCTCCTTCCTTTCTCGCTTGAAATGCAGGTGCCACAAAAGCAAATGCAAAACAGTTTAGCATGCCTCGACATTATTTTAAAATTACATTTACATCACAAACTTGAAAAAAAAATTCAGCCCCTCCTCGGTTTTTTAACAAATCCAATGAGACTGGAGCGAAGTTTATTCTCATCATGCTTCCTTTCGCTTTTTCCTCACCTACGTCATTCGACTGATCAGCTAATTGGAGCATCCTTTTGTTGGGATTGGTTGCTAGGAGTTCGCTCCTGAGCACTGATTGGTCCCTGCCAAGGGTAAGAAAGGTAATCGCATTTCTTTCTTCGGAATACTAATGTACACTCGCACTCTCTTCCGCTCAGTTCACACCAATCGCACCCTGCAGAGACGGATATTAGATGAAAAGAGATACGAGGGTTGAGAACGGTCACGGTGGATGATCCAGAAGGGTGCGAACGACACCAGGACCTAAAATCTTAGTAGCTTACAAAATAACAAGTGCTATTACGATCAAGTCAGAGTTTATGTGGCGCGTGTTCTTGCAAGGGTACAATGTTAATAAAGGGTGAAAAGGATGAAAAAATGACCTTCTTACCCTCGTACCTATTACAATTTTTGAACAAAAAAAAGTAAATAAATAAACTTCTTTGACAGCTTCTTTGAGCAACAATTCATCGAGTCGAATGCAGTATGAAGAACCGCGACAAATAGATTTGCTTCTCTAGATGCTACGACAATATTTTATAACGGACTTTTTAGCGGTCTTTTTTCTTTGTATCTTGGATTTAATGTTTTTAAGAGAGAGATTTTTATCCCTCTGGATTGGTGACGTTACGGTTTGAGACTCTTTACTATTTGAATTGATTCTTTAATTCTAAGATTTTAGTTTTAAGAGAAATATTCATTACAGAATTTAAAGGAAGATAAAATTTCAAAAACCTATACATTTATTTATTTATCCATCAGAATTGTTGATAACAGAAGTTATGGTTCATTTTTTAAATACTTTTGTGACTGACAATCATTCGTACACATTTTTTTAACTTGTGGATAAAAAAAATGGTTTTTTCCTACTTGAAAGGGCTGAAATTTTAAATATGTTTATAAAAATACAAATTGTTATATTTTAGCACATATGGAATAGGATTTATTATGTTTTTGATTTTTTGTAACAATACAACGATTAACGGTAATGCAAATCTGCAAAACCTCAAATTTAAACATTTTACCATAAACTATATTTATAAAAATTTTTATTACCAACTTTTTGAATATATGTGTGAATAATAGGGTGGTCCAAAGAACCGACTTTCGAATAGAGGGCATTCCTCCCCCCTCCCCATTTTGTGAGGATGCCGCAAAAAAAATTTTCTGTAAGTTTAGGCCAAATCGGCTAATATTAAGACGTTCCGCAAAGGCCCTGAAAATCCCATAAGATTAACACAGAGAAATTTTTGTTTTCGGAAAAATGGGATTCAGGTTTCTGGATTTAAACTTAGCTTGCGGGGGATATTAAGAATTTGTTGGGGAGTCTCTAATCAACCATTTCCAATAAATTACTTTAAATTTGGGTGCCCCGTACCCCCCTTGTGGAGCCCCAAAAATGCCCCAAAAACTAAAATTGTCATTTTTGCCCGAAATTGACACATATATGCTCTGTCTTTCCCTGTTTTGCCAAAAATTATTTTTTTTTGTCAAGCGGAATGGTTTAAAGTATTTTGAAACTAATTAACAATTTTTAAACAATTTATTTTTGTTTAAATAATTTTTTTCTGCACTCACTCATTGAAAGGTAAATTTTTTATGTTTGATTGGAGAAGTGGTCATTTTTAGGAGTAATGATATTTGTATCAAGCATTTAGTATTTGTTTAAACAATTAATTATTATTTAATTGTAAATTTTTCTTAAAAAGAGGTATTAAACTCTAGTTTTTTTTTAAATTTAGTTAGCTTTGCTGCTTATTATGAAATATCTACGTCTTTTTGATACTAGTACCTTATTTTGTAATAAATTCTTATTTTTAAAAATAAATTTTGTTTATTTAAACAATTTTTAGAAAAAAAAATTTCTAAGCCATTATTGTATTGTTGAATTAATTTATTGAATATTAATATAACATTTTATTGCAAATTGTGATTCAAAAATTGGATTTTTTTCTTGATTCAAAAAAGTATATCGCTTTTTTTATATCTAAACGTCAAACAAATGATTTAAATAACTAATATTTGTTCATAAAATGTTTTACATTGGACATGAAAATTCTATTTTTTCAGTAAGACTTCATTGTACAAAAATTACATTGAATTTTTGGTTCTGAAATTATTTTTCAAATTTTTTCCTTTAAATCACCCTCGTAGAGACACTCGTTTGTCCTCCGAAAGCTCAAAGTAAGTTTTTGTTTGTTTATGTTGATTCCGCAGATTAGCAGTTAGTATTCTCCAAGAATTTAAAAATCTTTGTATTTTTTTAACGTCACTGGAAGTTAAAGCAAGAAATTTTTCTCTCAACAATAAAGCATTACCACAATAATTGGAAAAAAATTTTTTTAATTATTTTGGAAAAAAATTGTTTCAACAAACAAAATTTATTTAAGTAAATAAGATTTTATCACAAAATGAGGTACTAGTGTCTAAATGACGTAGATATTTAATAAAAAGCAGAAAAGCTAACTAATTTTTTTTTTAACCTAGAATTTTATACCTCTTTTTAGGAAAAAGTTACGATTAAATAACAATTCATTGTTTAAAAAGATACTAAATAAAAAATACTAAAAATACTAAATTGGACTAAATGTCCAATCAAACATAAAAAATCTACCTTTCAATGAGTGAGTGAAAAAAATTATTGAAATAAAAATAAATTGTTTAAACAATTTTGGATTAGTTGACAAATACTTAAAAACATTCCACTTGACAAACAAATATAATTTATGGCAAAAAAGCGAAAAACAGAGCATTTATGTGTCAATTTTGGGCAAAAATGTAAATTTCAGTTTTTTGGAGCTAAGTTTAAATCCAAAAACCTGAATTCTATTTTTCCGAGAAGCAAAATTTCCCCATGTTAATCTTATAAGATTGTCGGGGCCTGTGCGGCACGTCTTAATATTAACCGATTTGGCTCAAACTTGGAAGGGAATTTTTTTTTCGGCAACCTCACAAAATGGGGGGGGGGGGTGGCATGCCCTCTAATCCAAAAAAATGTCAATAGGTATGGTTTTGAATTACCCTAGTGATTATATCTAATTTTTACATTAATATAAAGCAGTTTTAGCAAAAATGATTTCTTCACCTTCAATAACACTATTTGCTAATTAGTTTATAATTTGTTAAAACAATGAAATGGCTTTTCAAGCAAAGCATTTGTATTTTTTAGGACTTTAATTTAAAACAAAGTTCACAAAAATCAAACCAAAATTGAAGACTTTAGACTTTTTTCACTGTAAAAAGTTGATTTCCCTCCACTGTCGGATGATGAGACGGTTAGATGAGCATGCTGCCTAGCAATGAGATGATGAAACGATGAAATGATAATACGATTAATTGATGAGAGGATTCAATGATCCATCT
Source organism: Belonocnema kinseyi (assembly GCF_010883055.1). Taxonomy (NCBI): domain Eukaryota; kingdom Metazoa; phylum Arthropoda; class Insecta; order Hymenoptera; family Cynipidae; genus Belonocnema; species Belonocnema kinseyi. The sequence goes on along the minus strand of NC_046664.1, from coordinate 13,916,851 downwards.
ATAAGATGAATAAACGATCAGACAATTTGGCAATTAAACAATTAGATAATCAAACGATCAAGCCATGAGACCATCAAAAGAAGAGACTACAAAATAATACAAAATCGATAAGAGGATCAAGCGATCCACCTAAAAGACAATTAAACCTTTAGATGATTAAATAATCAAATGAGGAAGTGATAAGCCGATGAGACAATCAAAGGATGTGATACTGAAACCATCAAATGATGAATAAATGTAATAAACGAACGATAAGACAGGCAAACGTTCAAACGATTAGAGAATTAAACAATCAGGTGATTAAACTATGAGACAATTAAAAGATCGACCGATGAGACGATCCAGCGAGGAGGCTGTAAAACATTAAGATCATTAAACAATAAAATGATTAAACTTTGAGACAATCAAACAATCAGATAATAAGACGATTAAACGATGAGACGATCAAACGATCAGATGATTAGAGTATCAAATTATGAAACGATGGAGCGATGAGACGATTAAACGATAAGACATGAAGCAATGAATAAGATCAAGCGATAAGATAGTCAAAAGAGGAGACTACCAAAAGTTCAGACTCTCAAACGATGACACAATAAGAGGATTAATTAATGAGAGGATCTAGCGATCAATGTAGGAGACAATCAAACGATCAGACGATTAAACGATGAGACTATTAAACGATCAGGCGATAACGTGATTAGTCGACGAGATGATTAAATAAATGATCTATAAAGCAATCTTATGGTCAGATAATTAGAGGATCAAACGATGAAGCGATAATGCGATAAGACGATCAAACAATGATACAATGCAACGATCAAAAAACGATACAACGCAACGATCAAATAATGAGACAATTAACGTTTAGACGGATTGAAACTAAGACAATTAGTTGATCAAACGATGATGCGATATGATCAAATGAGTATACGAGAACATAAGATCATCATACGATCAGGCGGTGAGATGGTCAAACGAGAAGAATATCCAAAATTTTGACTCTCATACGATGAGACGATTAGACGGTTTATCGATGAGAGGATAAAGCGATTAATCTAGACGACAATAAAACGATAAGATCTTTACATGATCAAATGAGGAAGTGATAAAGCGATGAGACGATCAAAGGATGAGATAATGAAACGATCAAATCATAAAGAAAGGTAATAATCGAGCGATTAAACAATAAAACGTTCACACGATTAGACAATTAAACAATCAGACCATCAAACTATGAGACAATCGAACGATTAAGCGATGAGACGATTCAGCGTGGAGACTACCAAACTTTAAGATGATTGAACAATAAAAAGATAAAACGATCAGATATTCAAACGATCCAACGATCAAACTATCTGATAATGAGACGATCAAACGATAAAATTCATAAACGATTAAACGATGAGACTGCCCAACTATAAGATGATCATACCATGGGGACGGTCAAACATTGAGAATATGCAACTATTAGATGATAAAATGATTAGTCGATGAGAGGATCAAACGAATAATCTATGAGACAATCAAACGATCAGAAAATTAGAGGATCAAAAGATGAAACGATAAAGCGATTAGAAGATAAATCGATTCGACGATGAAGCGATAAGAAGACCAAACGATAATACAATGAAACGATCAAATAACAATACAAAGAAAATATAAAATGAAATGATTAATCAATGAGACAATCAAACGATCAAACAATGTTAAGATTAAAGAATTAGATGATGAAAAGATGAGACGATCAAACGAGTAGACGAGAAGATCATTAAACGATTAAGCGATGAGATGATCAAACGATGATACGATAAGGCGATTGATTAATGAGAAGACTAATCGACTAATCCACGGGGCAATTTAACGATCAGACAATTAGACGATCCTACGACGAAAGTGTCCAACTATAAGGTGATTAAACGATAAGAAGATCAAGCAATGTGACTATAAAATGATGAGATGATATAATGATTGATCGACGAGAGGTTTAAACGAATAACTTATGAGACAATCAAACGATCAGATGATTAGATGATCAAACGATGAAGCCATACAGCGATGAGACAATCAAACGATCAGACGATTAAATGATCAAACGATAAAGCCATACAGTGATGAGACAATTAAACAATAAGAAGATTATCTTATAAAACAACGAAGCGATGAGGCGATCTAACGATGATAAGATACAACAATCAAAAAACGATACAATGAAACGATATATGAGACAATTAAAGATCAGACGATTTGACAATTGAACAATTAGATGATTAAAAAATGGGACGATCAAACGAGGAGACTATTAAAAAATTAGTGTTTCAAACGATGAGACGATAACACGTTTTATCGATAAGACGATCAAATTATCTCATCACTTTATCGCTTCCTCAATTGATGATCTAATCAAAGGATGAGATAATGAAACGATCAAACGATGAAAAAAGGAAATGATTGAACGATAAGGCATTTAAACCTTTAAACGATTAGACAATTAACCAATCAGATGATCAAGCGATGAGACGATCAAACAATCAAGGGATGAGACGATTAAAGGAGGAGACTGACAAATATTAAAATGAATAAGCAATAAAACGATTAAACAATCAGATATTGAGAAGATTAAATAATAAAATGAATAAACGAATAAACAATGGTACTGTACAAATATAAGACGATCAAACGATGATACCAATGAGATTTTAACATGAATAATTGGTATGAGGATCAAAAGAATAATCTATGAGATAGTCAAACGATCAGACAATTAGAGGATTACACGATGAAGGTATCCAGCGATGAGACGACTGAAAAAATAAGACGATTGACTAATCAAACGATGAGGCGATGAGACGATCAAACGATTAGACAATGCAATGATCAAGAACCGATAAAATAAAAGAAGCAAACAATGAGACAATTAAATGATTAGACGATTTAACAATTAAACAATTAGATGATCAAGCGATAAGACTATCAAACGAGTAAATGATAAGATCATCAAACGCTCAGGCAATGAGATGTCCAAACGAGGAGACTTAACAAAACTAGACTCTCAAAAGATGAGACGATAAGACGATTTATTTATGAGAGGATCAAACGATTACTCTAAGAGCCAATCAAACGATCCGACGAGTAGACAATCAAATGATAAAGCGATAAAGTGATGAGACAGTAAAAGAATGAGATAATGAAACGAGTAAATGATTGAAAAAAGGTGAAAATCGAACCATAAGACTACCAAACGTTAAATCAATTAGATAATTTAATAATCAGATGATCGAACGGTGAGACTATCAAACGATCCAGCGATGAATCAATTGAACGAGGAGACTATCAAACATTAGGATGATTAAACAAAAAAAATCAAATAATAAGATATTGAGACGATCAAACGATGAGATAATGAGAATATTAAGCGAGCTAAAAAAGAAACGAATGAACGATGAGACTGTCCGACTATAAGATGATGAAATGAGACAATAAAACAATGAGAATATCAAACGATGAGATGATAACATGATTAGTCGATGAGAAGATCAAAAAAATAATCTATGAGACGATCAATACACCAAACGATTCAAGGATCAAACGATGAAGCGATGAGACGATCAGACGATGAGACAATTAGGCGATCAACCGATGAGACGATGAAACGTTCAAAAAATGAGACAATCAAACGATCAGACGATTTACAAATAAATCAATCAGATGATCAAAAGAATCAGAAAACTATCAAAAAATTATATCATCAAACGATGAGACGATAAGACGATCAATTGATAAGAGGATCAATCCATTAATCTAAGAGAAAATAAAATGATCAGGCGATTATGTAATCAAATGATGAAGCGATCAAGCAATGAGACAATCAAACTATAAAGCGATAAAATGATTAATTGGTGCGAGAATCAAATAAATAATCTATGAGATAATAAAACTATTAAGAGATGAGACCTTTTTTACTGCCCCTCGCCAGGTCCCCTTGCTATTATGGTAACCTTTTTTTTTTGTTCCCCTGTTTTATGTGTTTCTGTAAATCACTTTATGCAATAATGAAAAATAAATTACAATGGGAATTATTTTTCTTTAGCAATCAGTTCGTCAGTTTTAAAATTCAACTTGGTGCATTGTAGCAGATTTCCAAGAAATCAATAGCATACTGTTATTTTAAATACTTGAATTCTTATTTAGAGTTAAAATTTTGCAAATTAATATTATGTTTTCTTTTTTAGTTTTTTATATTTTGTCTCAGGTTTATTCAAAAATGACAATTTGCTTACTTGTTTTTAGGAAATCTTAATTTTAATCTCAGTACGACAGTTTTAGGTTCAACTTTATGAGTTTGTCAGCGAAATTTTACCTTTTATAAAAAGAAATAGAATTTTTTCTTATTCGAGCCGCAAAAATTAAAATAGTGTCCTTTTTGAGAAACTTGAGTTCAAGGATTTTCAGAAAAATCTCATCAATTTCTCGGTTTCTAATTTTCTTAATTTTATGGCAGATTTTTACAGTGGTTTAAATAGTCCAGGACTAAAAGAAAAATTATTTTAAAAATTATCAACTGCGTCGCTAACTTTAAAAGTTATAATATTTATAACTAGACTGTAAACAATTTTCAAAAATAATAATTTGAATTTTTACCTTCTTTGATTATGATACCATCTAGTTTATAATACGTAATTGGAAAATCTTTTAATTAGAAAAATCCTCCTTTTTTAAATTTTTATTTGTAAGCGCAAAATTAAAAGCGTTTAAAGTTAAAAATATTGGATTAAAACATTTTCATTTTATCAACTGTGATTATGAATTTAATTATTTTTTAAATCGATTTGTACCTAAGTATTGAAAAGTGGACAATAATTGATTTGACAAAACGATTCTAAATCCGTTCTAAATTTAGTAATTTCCAGATTTTTACGTTAAAAATTAAACTTTTTTAATTTGATAGTCTTAGTTATTACAAAAATGTAAACGCCGGATTTAACCTTTATAAACTATTTTGAATGTAAAAATAGCTTCATAATAATATTTTCTTGACTTAAGGCTGTTGCTAAGTTCAAAATATTGTTTCAGTGTAAAACTTGTAATTTTTGACCCATTCTATTTGAAATTTTTTAAATCAAGAACAAGAGAAATTATTGAAACTTTAGCAATATTTCATTGTTTATTTAAGACCAGTAAATTGAAATCAAATATTTAAAAGCGAACAGTTTGAAACTGAGTTACTTAAAATAAAAAGCCTAGAATAGTTAAAATGTCGAAGAGCTTTCAAACTTTGAACGTTACAGTTTTTGAAAAATGTTTATTTTTCAAGTGAAATTGCTGAATTTTTAGATATAAATATGAATATAAATAGTTAAAGTATAAATAATTGCACACTTATTACTTGTCGTAAAAATTCGAACTTATTTTCAATAAATAAAACGAAGTGTGTGAATTTTAAAAAGTCGGCTATCTAAACAGAAATTTCGGTGTGAATGATCGCAGCCTAAGTTAAAACAAAATGTAGATATTTGCAGATTTTAAATAAAAAATTAAAAAGCTTTTCAAGAATTGAGAAGAGCTTAAAAAATATTCTCTTAAGACTCCTGGGAAAATTTAAAATGATTTTTCATTCAGAATAAGTATTTTGAAAGAATATTTTTAAACAAATTTTAATTTCTTTATATTGTCAAAAGAGAATCTGGAATATTTTTAAGAACTTTTTATTTAATTAGCAGGATTTTCAAAAAATTGTAGAAAAAGGTCAATAAATAGTTTTGAAAATAAATCAAATTTTTCCTACTATCTTTAAAGAATCCTGAAAATTTTAAAATATTTCTTCAAAATATTACAGATTTTGTTTTGAAAATTTTTGGAAATCTTTTAAAAGCTTTTTAAATACTTTTTAAAGATAATTATTCAAAATAAAAAATCGTTTTGTATTTCCCTAGGAATCTTAAGAATATGTTTTTTATTTTCCTGACCTCGCTTAAATAATCAGAATTTATTACAAATTTTACATTAATTTTTAATATTCCCAAAAGTTAAAACGACTTAAATTTTATGCTACAGATAATATGCAAGGATTTCATAAAATCTTTAGGAAGATTCGATTCATTTTAAAATATGTTTAGTAGTTCTTGAAAAATTTCAAAAAATTTTTAATTAAAAAAAAATGTTCAACTACTTTCAGATTTTTCAAGATTTTAAAATAACATTTTGAGTACATGAATATAAAATTTTGTAATTTAGAACTTTAAACTTAACTTTTCAATATTTTAAAATTCAAAATTTTCACTTGGAGTGCTTTCATTTATAGTTAATTGTTTATTATTTTGAATAGAAAAATGTTTAGCTTCAGAGATCAACATTAAAATTCATAAGCACCGTTAGAACTTTGAATTTGATTATGTCAACTACACTAAATAATTAATTTTTTTTGCATCTTTTTTTTATTAATAAAAGAGTTATCTAATTTATCGCTATTTCTAAAATGAACAATAATGTTAAACATTTTGAGGAAACCTCTGATTTATTTAAATAATCTTCGAATAAAACCTAACTACAATATTTTACTAAATAAAAATTAATAATTGTTTAAATAACTTTAATTAACAAATGCACTATTTGGCTATTTCGGGAGGTACAAACTTGATTTTTCGATTCAATTAACTGTTAATAACTAACTTCTAAATGTTGAGGAATCGATAACATTTGATAATTTTTTAACGAAACCTAATTAACAAATGCATTATTTGTCTATTTTTCAGCATCTAAACTTGTTTTTTCTTTGTGTATTAAACTATAAATAACACATTTTTTAAAACTTCATTTTATAGTTCAATAAATCAAATTCAATACATTTTTTACCATTTTCACTGCTATTGGACATCTCTTTTTTTTATAGTTGCTTTCAGTTTTATAGGTACTTTTGATTGAACCAAAGCATTTTCTTTAAACCGGTATAAAATTTACTCCAAAAGTGAAACTTTTTTTATTATTGTTATGAGCAAATGACAAAAAATTTTCGAAATTATTTGTTTCACTCCTGAAAAATTTGTTAATAAATCATTTCTAATTATGGATGCGGAATCAACATTTTCCGGGATACAGACAAAAATGATTAAAGCTTTTGTTATTAATGAGTAATAATTTACAAATAAATTTATTTAGTGATAATGTACTAATTAATTAATTTAAAAAAAAATTTCATAAATAACAACTGCGTTCCTGATTTTGTTAATACTGTCACGTGATAGTTTGTCGAATGATCGACGTAACTGGTGTGCCCACGAAAAGTTTCTCAACGGCGGCGTTTTGTTTCGCGCAACGAAACTACGGTGATAAATCCATTGGGATTCGGATCATAAATTTTATCGCATTTTCAGGCAACGATATTAACCCGAAATGGCGCTCTGGCGACTTCGAAAGTTTTTCAATCTTCGTATTAAATTACCGAGCCGCTATTTATATATTTGATAATCTCGACAATTCACAACTCAAGGGAATTACCTGCTGTCCCACTCAACAAATTTTCCTTCCATTTTCTTTCAAGCATAAGCATATCAAATGATCTTTAAATATATAAAAAATTTACTTTAAAATAAAAATGTTTGAAAACAGGAAAATTTTAAAGAAATTACCCAAAAATTTTTGTTCTTAGATTTAATTTCGCATTCAGTAATGATCCACTGGTAGTTGAAATTAAAAAAGATTAGAAAGGACTTACATCGGAGTGTCTATTCGACCAGAATTCTGGATGAATAGCCTGCCCGAAACGAACGGCTATTAGTCCAGAAATTTTGCAGGAATAGAATATTTACTTTGATTTAAATGATCGTTGTGTATACAGATTCGATATTTGTTTCCGCACCATAATTTTTCATTCCGGCAAAATTCTAAAATCCAGAAATTTTATTTTCCAGCAAAATCTTCTTCTACTTTAAACAAATTTTATTATTTTATCAAAAGATTAGGAATATTTTTTTCGTAAATATATACAAAAATTGTCATACAATCAAGAGCAAAAATTACAATTACAAGGGGGGAACGACAATTGTAAATTTTAACGGCTTTTGCGAGAAACCTGAGTTTAAAATAATCGTTATAGGCCATACAGAGTTTCGCGCAAAATATTTTTAATTGTACGATAGCTCAGATAGCAGTATTTGGGCTTCTTAATCGGCAGGATACGTGTTCGATTCTCAGCCCCTGCACTTTTTTAAATTATTTTTTGTTATTAAAATATTTGTAAATATAATTCTTCCAATCACTGTTGTTTTTAGTAACAGTAAAACAATACGTTTGAGCGACTAGTCACAGAAGAGTGATTGGTCACATTTCAAACCCCTTGTCTAGCTCCCCTTTACAAAATTAAGTTTTAGAAACTTGTCAGAAAAGATTGAGTAGCCATGTCACAGACAACTTTTTTAGCTCCACCTTAAAAAAATACGTTTAAGCGACTGGTAACAGAAGGGTGATTGGTCACATCTCCAATCCCTTTTCCAGCTCTCCATTTACAGAATTAAGTTAAAACAACTAGTCACAGAAGATTGATTGGTCAAATAACGAACCCCTTTTCCAGCTCAACCTTAAGAGAAAATACATTTTAGCGATGGTTCACAGAAGAGTGATTGTTAACATCTCTTACCTTGTTTCCAACTCCCCCTTTAAAAAACACGTTTGATCGACTGGTCACAGAAGTGATTAGTCACATCTCGAACCCATTTTCCAGATCCCTCTTTAAATAATTACTTTTTAGCGACTGATCACAGAACAGTGATTGGTCAAATCCCGAGCCCCTTTTTCAGTTCCCTCTTTCATGAAATAAGATTTAGCGACTGGTCACAGAAGAGTGATTGTTCCAATCTCGAATCCTTTTTCCAGCTCTCCCTATAAATAAATACGTGATAGAAATTGATCAAGAAAGAGTAATTGATCACATCTGGAACCCCTTTTCCAGCACCCTCTTTAAATAAATAAGTTTCAGGGACCATAAGTGTAATTGTATATAAGTTTTTGATTTTCTTAAAGCTTTTTAATTAAATAATGAAATCATCATTTTTGTCAAAGTTGTGAAAAAAATTCAGTTTCATTCCCTACAATTGGTATTATTGCTTGGCCCCCGGCATGCAGACATCTTGGCAGCTGACGTTACAGCATGAAATACCCATGTGTCACCTAGAAAAGTTGAGAACGTTCGGTAACTTTTCTTTGGAGTATTAGGAGTTACTGACAGTAAACAAAACCTCAACTGTCTGAAGATTTTAATAAATTCTATAAAATGATGTGACACGATGTTTTGAGTCAGAGTAAGCATTTTTTGGCTGAGAATTTCTGGACGAGTACTTGTCCGATGCGTGTAGGCCAGAGCTCGCCACTTCAAGCAGGTGTTGGCTGCCACGACAAGTGCATGGCTGCCACCAATTTTTTCTGTCATTTTTTTCTTCGTTTTCCAGGAATCGAGCGA
>NC_046664.1:13906257-13907300 GCF_010883055.1 Belonocnema kinseyi | reverse complement strand
AATTCAATTTCAATTGACTTTCAGTAACTTGCATCTTTCATTTTAATATAAGATTTTATGCAAGCAAGAACTAGAAATAAAGACAGAAATGAACATTTAAACGCAGATAACAGAATGTTTTTAGTGGTATTAATTGCAATTTTCAATTTTAAAACTTCCAAAGAGAAGAAAATTTGAAAGTAGGTAACTTAAATTAAAGGATTTTTTATTGCAGATTATCAAAACCAAGAACTCTTTAATTTTAAAATAATGACAGTTGAACGATATGTAGTGTGCAAGAGTTACAATCGACAACTACTTGATCTTGGAGATATTTAAACTGAAATCCTTATATTTTAATGATTTTAAACATGAGTCAAAGTTATCAATTCTGAGAATTCCAAACTTAAGAAATTTCAAATAAAAATTGTGAAAATGATAGAATTTTTAATTGTAAAACTAAAAACTTACCTAATTTGTAATTCTAAATTCTCAAAATAAAAAAACCCTTTAATTTAAAAGATTGACAATTTAAATTTCGAAAAAGTACAAATGAAATCTCTTGAAATTTGAAGATTCATAAATTAAAATTGTTGACTTTTTATGGTATCGGAAATCAAAAGTCAAGTTTTTAATTCTAACTGTTCTAAAAAGAAGAAAATTTGATATTAAATCATCAAAATTCAAGAATTTTTAATGGAGAGTTTAAAAAATTAAGAATTCATAAATTTGAATAGATTTATGACTCAATGGTCTACTCTCTAAATATAAATCGGTGAAATTTCACAGATTGTGAGTGAAATTTCACTGATACAAATAGAATCTCTACTGGAATTGTTTAAATTCTTATATCGCCTATATTTAAACATTTTTGTATGAAAGCTTTGAAGTTTGAAAGCTTCTATTAGACAGTTGAACTAACGTCACAGTAGCTTCAATCCGCTCTTCATTCACAAGTATTGCAAATTTTTAATAAAACCAACACAAAATCTTTCCAGCAACTTAGGTAAATTATTTTTTAATCTTTACTTAAAGTTTTTACAAGATAAAGGAGAACGATAAGA
>NC_046664.1:13897079-13906157 GCF_010883055.1 Belonocnema kinseyi | reverse complement strand
TATTCAATCATAACAATAATAATTATTCTTTTTCAATGGTATTACATAAAATTATACTCACTGATTAAATTAAATGAGAACAAAAATGAATTGAAATTGTTCTCCTGCAATAGGACCAAAATTGTTTACAATAAATATGTATAGAGAAAGAAATCTGCTTTAGAATAAAAAAATACTTTTCACTGAAATCTATACTTCATATTTTAATTACAAAAATTTATTTTAATCTTAATACGCTTACCTTCTATTTGAGTTGAATTTTTATAGTTCAAGTAAACTAGAATTTGAGTTGTAGAATTTGACAATTATCCATTTAAATTTTTCTTATTCTTATTATTTCATTCAAGAATTAATAAAATATGCTATATTTTTATATAAAAATATTTTTATTTCCGGTAATTATTATAAAACTTGCAATAAAATATAGTAATTACTTAATTCTTCCACTTTTCAAGCATTATATTAATTTTTCTTATTAATTTTGAAACTACCTATTAATCATTTAGTATTAACAGATAACATAGTCATATTATAGCTATAGCTTATTTCGATAAATATTTATTAAAAAAATTTGAACAATATCATCTAAACATTTTATCATTATACATTATATCAATTGTGTGAAATATATAAATATTATTCAATAAGACGTTTATATTTATTTTTATATTATTAAATCAAACGCTGATATATTTTTTTCTAATTGTATTTTATTTTTGGAAAGGATAGTGTCTTTCAAGCCTGGCGCGGCGGGAGGTATAATGACCGTGAAGGGCTAGAAACCAGTCGAACGACAAGATTTGTTAAGGCCAGTTTGACCTAGTCTTTTGACTGCCACTGGCAGCCAATGCAGCCAATGGCTGTCTTTTGGTGAGCCCTGGTGTAGGCTATTCGTCCAGAATTCTGGACGAATAGCCGTTTTGACACACGGGGTCTATTCCTGCAGAATTCTGAATGCCTAGACATAGCCTACTCACAACCGAAATCTTTAATTATATCCAAGGTAACAGCCCGAAAATTCAAGTTATTTCTAAAATATAGATGTTGGGTCATTTTCCCAATTAATTTATGATTTTAAGGTAAATCAGAATTTAAAAAACCACCGGCAGCGCTTTAGCTCGGATGGTGGCACCTTGTAGTACTGCTTTGAATTGCATTTTTTGTTGGAATAAAATAAATCTTTTTATAAATTCGAATAAACAGATTTCAAACAAATTCATTTTGTAATCAATGTTAAATTTTTTTAAATAAAACTAATTTTCCTACACATATTATTTTTTTTTAATCAACAAGGCAAATATTTTAATTTCTTAAAATTTAAAAAGACTTTTGTTAATTGAGGCAAACATTTTTTGTATTCAAGTATATGAATTTAAACAAATTTTCTTGTTTAATTCAAACAAATATTTTTCTGAATATACAGACTACAAACTACAGACTGCAGACAGATACCTTCGTAAAAATCGTTTTCTTTAAACCAGGGGGTCTCCAAATGTGGAGATTTGATGAAGACCGACAAAGTGAAATTTTACATAAAACCAGTACCTTCTCATTAGGATGAGAATGTAAAACGGACAAATGCGAATCAATCATTTTCTAGAGAGTTGAAGTTATGACTCATAAAGTTCAAAAATGGCAGTCTCATCACGATAGAAATTACTCCTTCCTCATTTCGATTACAATATCTATTGAACATCAACTCTCCTCCTCGATTTGCGAATAAGTTTTCTGGCCCTCATCGCCCTTTCGCGAATTACCAGAGTCGATCTTGAGTTCATGAAAAATGCAAAAAGCAGTACTACCAAATCCCGATGTGACCATGAAGGGCCGCTATTACCACCTTTGGCGATCCGTATAGCGAAGGGTACACTATCTCTGGGCTACGTCTTGAAATGGCTTACGTCATCGTCCAATCGACTGGCAACAAAGTTCACGATCCCTTCGGCCACCTTTGCCCCGGAATGGAATCGACGCGACGTGAATTATGCGAATCGTAGGGTCATACGTTTCCGACTGAACGGTTTATCTTACTGGTGCGTGCAAGCGATCGATACATATAGTACATATTACTACATACTGCATACATATAAGTATCAAGAACACACATGCTTTCCATATTGGTCCCCTATATTAGCCCTCTATAATGCCTCGATCATTGCCTATGTTCGTGAAATCCTTAATACGACCCGAGATACAAACAGGTGAAACCAACCTGATCCAAATTTCATACTTGATAATTTATTTTCTTGGTAGGTACAATTCTTTTAAATAGAACACTGTGTGTTTAGTAGAGTCATAAAAAAACAGCAAAAAGTGTTACTAAATCGTTTTCCTGATTTTGCATAGTGAATTCCCTTTTGTTAAAGGTCATTCGGCTTTAACGAACACATTCTCATTACGTATCTTGTGCTTCGCTCTCAAATTTTTCCCTCACATTGAATGTCATTTTCATGAATTTATATTATTACAACTTATAACAGGCATTAAAAGTTACAAATACGGTCTAGACATTAGCCTTACTTTTTTCAACTTTTAAATTATATCCCTAACCTCAGTGACCCAAGCTCAGTCAATTGAATTTTTTACCGCATCGTGTTCTACAACGCAGTTGTGGTTCCCTATAGCCGCGCGATGAGCGCGCGATGAGAATATGCGCGCATAGCCGACACATTTTTTTTATTTTAGAGAGTGGACTAAACGTTTTTCTTGATCTGGTACAAATTTGGGAATGGGTAGTTAAATACTTTCGAAGAAATTAATTTTCGAATAGTAATAAATGTTGAATATGTTAAATTAACATAAAAGTATACGATTTTGCAAATGGATGGTTGTGTTTTACTTATCGCGTAGGCAGACAAGTCCCAGTCCGAGCGAGTCGCGCTACGGTACACTTCGCGCGCGCAAAGTGCTATTCAAAAATTCATTGCTTCGAAAGTATTTGACTAACAACTCCCAAAATTTGATCAGATCAAGAAAAAAGTTTAGTCTACTCTTTAAAATAAAAAATTATAAAAAACAGGGCCAAATTGAAAAAATCTATTTATTTATAAATATTACTGTATTAAGTAGGTCATGCGCGTTTCTTTCTGAAACAGTTTATTAAGGGGTCCTCATTGAAATTCAAGGTTTTCTAGAAATGACACAGGTGCGTCCCGGAGATATATTTGAAAAAACTTCAAAAAATCATGTTTGCAAAGACTGACCCGCCCCATTGCGTTATAGAACAAAATATTTAGCACAAGAAATAAACTACAGAAAATTCTGAAAAATTTAAGACCAAAAAATCTTCTATCTTCAATAGGTGCCAAATTATATTCCTTCAAAGAACCCCAATTTTTTGGAAAAAGAGGCAAAAAACACAATTCTGAACTTTGTATTGGTACTCTGAAACATTTTAACTTAAAAAAAAATGTTCAACAGTTAAATTGAGGTAGATGCAATTCTGAGTAATTCTAAAAGAATACAATAATCTAGCATCCATCCATAGGTGATAAAAGGTCATAATATGTCATATAATAGCTCATATAGTAAATTTTCGTTTCCTCAAAAAAGTCATTTAAATAAATTGTTAGTCTTTTCGTATACTATGATTATCCGTACAGAAAATTGTTTAATCTTTAAAAAAGTGGTCTTAAAATTTTTTTTAATGTGCTCACTTTTTGAACTTTTATCCAAAATGGCTACCTAACGAACCTGACTTTCATTTTAAGATACTAAAAAAGTGAAACAAGGATAATCCAATCTGTTAAATTATTCAAGAGTTATCCTGCTAACAAGCAAAAAAACAATCCAGGAACAGACAGACAGAGCGACAGACGCATTCGTGAAAACCTGTTTTTCGGATTTGGGGGGGGGGTCTCAAAACGGGGACTTTTGACAAAAACTGGGAAAGGGGGGGGGGCCAAATTTTCCTAAAATTTAATACCTTGTCTGATGACAATGTAAAAAGGTGTACTAAGTAATTTTCCTGATCAGATTAATCGCTGACTACTTGCTTCAATTATTATAAGTTATATTTAAATGATGCGAACTCCTGTTAAAAAAAAGAAGAATCCAGTGAACAAATTTAGAACAAAACTAACAAACAAAAACAAAAAATTCTATTGTAATCTGAAAAAAATAAATAAAAAATTCTTACAAAAATAAAAAAGAAGAAAGAAAAATGAGACGGAAGTTAACCACATCCTCTTCCTTCTTTTTATCTTTCTCTCGTCTTTTTTATTTTTATTATCATCAAATTACAATAAAATAACATTCAAAATAAAGATGAATAAAATCGGTAATGCAAATAAGTTGATAATGCAATTTTATTAATTTTTTTGTATTTTGAATGTCATTTTATTGTAATTTAATGATAATAAAAATAAAAAAGTCGAAAGAAAGAAAAAAGAAGGAAGGGTATGTGGTTGGCTGCCTTCTCATTTTTCTTTCCCCTTTTTTCTTTTTGTAAGAATTTTTATTTATTTTTTTTAGATTACAATAGGATTTTCGTTTTTGTTTGTTCGTTTTGGTCGAAATTTGGTCGTTGGATTCTTGTTTTTCTTAACAGGAGTTTGCATCAATTTGATTATTGGACGTTAAATAGGGTTTTTAATTTGGATTTTAATCTAATTTGAATTTCTTAAATTTTTACATTTAAATCACTATAGAGATGATGAACTAATTTAACTAGAAAATGATACCGAAATATTTGTAAAAATAATAAAAAAATAGACTAATTTGTGCACGGAGAAAAATGGAAGGTCACTCTGGCCATCCAGGTATGTTCTTAAAATTTCGAAAGAAAAAACAAATAACTTGAAATAATTTTGCAGAAACTGAATATTAATTTAATTTGACGGGTCAAAGCAACCTGGCGAATGAAAGACAAATCTAACTCACAACATAGCAAAAAATCAGAGAATTTATATGACTTTAAATAACTGTCAAGTCGAGTAAATTTTTATTTTTTTAACTTTAATTTAAAATTGCTTTATTTATTCTGTAAAAGATCTTGGGTTAAAAATGTTTATAGTTTAAATTCTCCTGGTATCCATATTTCTTATTTTGCATACGTTCCCTTAGAAATGTATCTTTTTAGTTATAAATTTTATTATCTGTTTGGAAATACAACAAATTTGTTAGAAGGTAATTCCTTCTTGTTGAAATTAAATTTTTTTGTTGACAATTTGTTTTTTGGTGTTGAAAATTCTCCTATTTTCATAGAATATTTAGACTTTTAAATTTTAAAATTGATGTTTTCAGTAAAAATAGGATCCTGCATGGATATAAATGCAACTGTTTGGTTAAAGATTTAAAAGTTTTGTTAGAATACTATTCTTTTTTTGAAACTCTAACTATTTTGTGTGAAAATCCATCTTTTTTATTGATAATTCTACTATATGTTAACAAAAAAATTTTAATAAAAAAATTCACCTATTTTAGTAGAAATTACATCCTTTTAGATAAAACTACAACTTCTTAGTTTAAAATTTACCCATATTTTTAAAAAGTCACCCGTTTTTGTCGAAAATTCAAGTATTTTTTCGGAAATTCTACAGTTTTGTCGAAAATTCAATTTTTTTAGATTTGCCTTTAGACTCAACTATTTTGTAGAAAATATCGTTTTCGTGATAAATTTATTTTCAAGTTTTAAAAAGTCAACTAAAATG
Source organism: Belonocnema kinseyi (assembly GCF_010883055.1). Lineage (NCBI taxonomy): Eukaryota > Metazoa > Arthropoda > Insecta > Hymenoptera > Cynipidae > Belonocnema > Belonocnema kinseyi. The sequence goes on along the minus strand of NC_046664.1, from coordinate 13,900,506 downwards.
TTTTTGGGATGTAAAATTTTTTTTAATTCGTCTTTACGATTTAATCATTTACTTGTTTTTGTAGAAATTTAATTTTTCTTGGATATAAGTGCGAATGTTAGGTTGAGAACTAATCTTCTCTGCTTGAGGATTCAAACTTTTTTTTGAAGATTTTGATTGGACCACTTTATTGAGAAATCATTTTTTCGCTGAAGAATTGTACTTCAGTTGAAAATACATCTCTTAAGTTAAAAGTTCCACAACTTTTTTGAAATCTAATATTTTTAATGAAAAATTTCATTACGTGGCTTAAAGTTTACGTACTTTATTAAAATAGGTTTTTAATGAAGATTTATCTCTTTGCTTGAAAATTTAACTGTTATATTAAAAATTAATTGTCTTGCTCTAAATTCATATTTTTTATTTCAAAATTAAATTTTTGTGTATACAATTCGTCTTTTGAAATAAAGCTTCAATAATTTAGGTGAACTTTTTTTTCTTTGATGACTGAAAAATTATTTTTCATTGAAAATTCATCTTTTTAGATTGAAAATATCAATTATTTTGTTTAAAATCTTATATAAAAAGAACGACATGCTCGTAATTGAATGTTCATGGTCAAGGAAAATGAAAAATGATGCAGGAACAATGCATTGTTCTGGAAGCCATAAATTATTCTTGAAACCACAAAATATGTAAAACAAAAAGGAATGGGGGGGGGTAGAAATATTTTATTATTATTCGATACAGGAGAGGGGCTAACGACATGTCCAATATTCGGAATTCAAAATTTCCAAATTCCGTAAGAAGTATCCCTTATGATCTTAAATACCAAAAATTCCCTTAGTTGCAAGTCCCATATTTTATTAATTCTGGAAATCATAAATTATTCTGGAAACTATAAATTATTTAGAAAACCAAAATTTATTCTAGAAACCAGAAATGACGCTTATTCAGAAGCAGTAGAAGTATTGCGTAGCAGTTCGTTACAGGGGGGATGGGGGACTTGAAATGGGCCCATAATCTATTCAGTAATTTATGAACTACCACCTATACGACTTTAAAAAGTTAGTAATTAAAGACGCTGTGAAACTGAATTTAATACGAAAATTGAAGTTTCAGCGCAACTAGTAAATTTGCGATTTGCATGAACCCGACCTACAAACTCACACTTATTCGCACAGAAACTCGCTTTCAAGCAAAGCTATTCAAACTAGACAGTCCAAGTTACACTCCCTGTATTCAATCGTCGAAAATCCACACAATCCCTCCATCCGTAGCTCACATATTATAATACAGAATAGAACGCCACGTATCGTAATGTAACATAACGTAACGTAATGTAACGGAACGTATATATAGAACAGTTTAACCGCAAGCAAGGCATCCTTCGAGATGCAGCCCTTTTGTTCGGTCTCGTGTTTCACCAAGGGAAACAAATGGAAGGAAAATGCAGACAGGCCCGTTTCAAAAGGCCTATTCGACACACGCGCACATTCAGTCGCTTTTTGTCGGCACACGAAAAAGAAGTCATTTATATTCCGCCGCCACAGCGACGCTCAATAATTCTGCATGCGTTATTTTATCGTTCAGCTCCAATATGAGAAGACCCTCTGTGTTCCGCTTTTCGCGACAGCGGACCGAGGAAATTGGGTTGCGGAAACAGTGGCGGAGTCGGAATGTTTTCGGATAAAAAGATATCTCACATTCACGAAGCTCTGCGGAAAAAATATTCCATTTCCGGAGAATTTTTTGCAATTCCCATTGAATACATTTGCATCTCGTATGAAAACTTGAGCGTGTCAACAAATTTTATGGAAGCAGTCTCCCTTAAACATTCAAATATTATATACTATAGTTTAAGATGTTAATTTTGTTTGTCTACTTGGTCCTAATCAATATTGTTATAATATTGATTTTTTTTAAAGATTGTGAAAAAATTAATTAATATTATAATAATATTGATTGGGATCAAGTAGGCAAACAAAATTAACATTTTAAACTATTAATTAATTTTCCTGGCCAAAAAACCTACATCAATAATAAATTATATATTATATTTGATTAATTCTGGAAAATAAAATGTTGTCATTTAAATGATAATTGTCAAGACGAATTAAAAATTGGGAAAGGAGAAATCAATAGTATATTCATATTTTATTAATTATTTTTTTATTTGATTAGTATTTTTATTATTATTATTAATTATGGAAACTATAAAATACGTAGAGTATGAGAGGGAGGATATCAATATTTTGTTACATTCCGTGCAGAAATTGCCAAATGTTTGCCTTATTTGCGATTTGGGCCAGATCGGGCACACAATTTTGTGGTTGTTAAATTTGGCCCCGTCTAGACCCTGACTGAACAACCAATCTTGCCAGTAGATGGCGCTCCATTGATTTCGGGGACTAAAGTGGGTTGACTCCAAATCGCCCAAGTTTCAAAGTAAAGTGTCAAGCTTCAAAAATATTTCCATTATTATTTGGAAAAGTGACAAAATAAGTGGGAAGAAATGCCCAAAGTGAGCACAAGATGAATGCATAGGTATAGTATACTTCAAAATATTCCTGAATTACGTGTTGAAGACTCTAATAAATAAATTTATTAGGAATGTTAAGATGAAACCTAACCTCGAAATGAGGTTATTTATTTATAAGAAAAATAGCAAAAGTAATATTTCATTTTTTGAATGTGAAAACGAATTAGATCAACAATGACGTCATAAACATATTTATTTTCACGTATTTTTAGGTGATTTGATACTTTCTACAATTAGGTTCAATATAGAAATTGAAAGCAACTTCCATTTATAAATTAAAACCAAAAATATATTGAAAAATACTTAAATGGTTTATCATACACAAATTCTGGCTGTTATGTTGCGTTGTTTGACTTTTTCCTTTTGCTCGAAAAAAAGTGTCTGAAATAGTCCAATTTTTCATATCGCGATCTGCTAGATAACCTGATATTTATGTTCTCAAATTTCAGTTAAGGAGGTTATATATTCGATTTTAATATTATTTTATTTAAGAATCCTTTTAATTAGGAATAAGAAAAATAAATTAATATGGGCCCGATCGGGGCCAGGTATGGTTATCTCTGGGCGCAGCGCTTGGGCCCCGATCGGGCATCGCGTTTCATTTCGAGTCTGGCCTCATCTAGATAGCCTGATTTGGGCCAAATTCTGCCCGATCTGGCGCCGATAAGATCCAAATTGGAATTTCTGCACAGGATTGCCTTACATGCGGAGGGAAATAACCACGTATCCAATAGTCTAAATTCTAAGGAAATTAAAAAATTCTATTGGAATTCAAAAATTTACGCTAAAAAGTGATTTTTTGGTTAAAAATGAAAATGAATGGTATTTGAATGTTAATGGTCAGGAAAAATAAAAAATTGGAGGAGGAGAAATCAATACTATATTCATATTATTATTAATATATAT
>NC_046664.1:13876042-13896979 GCF_010883055.1 Belonocnema kinseyi | reverse complement strand
ATGATTAATTAATATTTGATATTAACTCTGGAAACCATAAATTATTCCAAAACCCACTAATTATTGTGAAAATCATAAATTACATTCAGTGAAAGGGTGAGGGGTTAAAGTATTTTCTTACAGTTTATTACGGCAGGGGTGAGAGGGGGGGATAGCGACGTTTTCAATAGTCTAAATTCAAAGGAAATTCAAAGTTTTTGATTTCTGTAGGAAGAATTCCTTACAACTTTAAGTGCCTTATAATTACTGTTACAATACTTGAAAATGTTTTTTTTACCCAATAAGCATCTTAACTAATTTATCCTCTTAGATTTCAATTTTCATTATTTTGTTAAAAATTCAATAGTTTTGTTCAAAAGTAATTCTTTGATTAAAAATAAATAAACTTAAAAAAAAATTAAATATGTATCTTAAATATGGTTGTATCCTGCTAATACAACATAATATGTTAAAAATATAACTAGAATAAAGTGCTGATATTTGAATGTCAATGATTAGGGAAAATTAAAAATTAGTTAAAGAGAAATCAATACTCTATAAATATTAATATTAATTATTTATTATTTTTTAAGTATTTTCTTTACTTAATTAATTATTATTAATATTAATTAATATTAATTCTGGAAACCATAGTATAGGGGGGGGGGGTGGAAATATTTTGTTACGATTCCTTACATGGGGAAAGGAAATACCAACGTATCCAATACTCTAAATTCTAAGGGAATTCAAAAATTTTCTAATTCTGTAGGAAGTATTCTTTTAAAACTTTAGGTGCCTTTTAAGATTACTGTTAAAACACTTATAAATTCATCTATTTATGCCCTATAAGTATCTTAATTAATTCATCCTTGTAGACTGAAAATTTAATTATTTTGCTGGAAATTCAAAACTTTCGTTTGAAAGTCATGTTCAGGTAAAAATAAATAAATAAGCTTGAAAAGAATTCAATATGTATCTGAAATATTATTTTATTTTTCTTATAAATCATACTATGTTGCAAATTTAACAAGATTGAAATTCTAGCATTTGCATATAAATGGTCAAGCAAATAAAAAATTGGTAAAGGAGAAATCAATACTATATAATAATTATTATTAAATATTCATTTATTTTTTATTTGATTAATTATTATTATTATTATCAATTTTTTTAAACCATAAATTCTTCTAAAAGAAAAATTATCCTGAAACGATAAATAACGTATAGTAAGAGGAGGAGGAGTTTAACATTTTTGCTTTTAATTACCTATGAGTATCCTACTGCTCTATAAACTCAAATAATTCATTCTTTTAGATTGCAATTTTATTTCATGTTTACATAATCAATTATTTCGTTAAAAAAGTTATTTTTTGTTTAGAATAAATAAATTTAAATAATGTATATGTATCTGAAATATTGTTTTATTCTGCTTATTATTCTTATTATTAATGTTAATTCTGGAAACCATCAATTGTTCTCTAAACCATTCATTATTCTGCAAACCATAAATAATGTACAGTAAGTGTGTATGGGGAGGGTATTTTCTCACTTTTTTGGTTTCAAATAATTATATGACTTTGAAAAATTTCCAATATGTGTCTGACAAATTGTTTTATTCTGCTTATAAAACGTACTGTGTTGAAAATGGAACACGATAAACATTTTAGCATTTGAATGTTAATGTTCAGGGAAAGTGTAAAATAGACAAGGAAAAATCGAACTAAAATTTTTTTATAAATTTTATGTCCCATAATGAATATCTCGAGACCTGTTGAGGCGAAAAATTAAAGAAAAAATGTAAGTCATTTCTTAAAACACTTGTTCCTGTTGAAAAAAAGAGAATTTTTCTGAAGGAGCCAAAACCTTTGTAAATATATTGTATATAAGGCGAGTATTTATGGAATTTTCGGAATTCACAGAATTTACGGAATTCATATAATGATAGGAATTCATGTAAAGATCGGAATTCACGGGTTTCGTGGAATTAGCGGGATTCATGGAATTAATAGAATTCACGAAATTCGAGAAATCGACGATATGCACGGAATACAAGAAATTCAGGAGATTTAAAGAATTACCGGAATTTACGGAATTCGTAAAATTTATGGAATTCGAAGATATTACGGAATTCATAGAATTGAGGAAATTCACATAATTCATGGAATTCACTGAATTCAAAAAATTCAAGAAATTCACAAAATTTAGAGAATTTATGTAATTCACGCAAATTGTAGAACTTACTTAATTCATTGAACTCACGGAATTCAACGATTTTAAGGAATTTATGGAATTTACGAAATTACTGAAATTCACAAAAATAATGGAATTTACGGAATTCACGGACTTCATATAATTCGGGAAATTCACAGAATTTAAATAAATCGTGGAATTCACGAAATTCACGGAATTTAATGAATTCACGGAATTTAATGAATTCAAGGAATTCACGGAATTTAATGAATTAAAGGAATTCACGGAATTCAAATAATACACGGAATTGACGGACATCAAGTAATTTGCGGAATTCGCGTAATTCATTTAATTTAAGGAATACAACGAATTAAAGGAATTACTGGAAATTATTAAATTTACGGAATGAAAGCAATTTGAGAAATTCACGTAATTCAATGAATTCGCAGAATTCACGGAATTCAGGAATTCAACAAAATCACGGAATTTAGGTATTCAAAGAATTCACACAAAATCAAGGAATTTTGGGAATTTACGAATATACACGAAATTCATGGAAATAATGGAATTCGTGAAAATGATGGAATTAATTGAATTAATGAAATTTATGGAATTCAAGCTAGTCACGGAATTCAACTAATTCATGAAATTCAAAGAAATAGTAGAAGTCATTAAAATTACGAAATTGAAGCAAATCATGAAATTCAATTAGTTAATAAAATTCAATGAAATTGTGGAATTCACTGAATATATAGAATATATAAAATTCCTTGAATCCGGGGAATTCTTCAAATTCTATTAATTCTGTGATTTCCATGTGCACAATTTTCGTATTAGAAACGTTCTAATATATGTATTGGAATGCTTAACGGTGACTTAAGGATTTAAAACACTTAAAATACTTTTATTGCAATTTCGTATTTCCAATAACATGGGTGCAATTTTACCTTACGCTTAAATTGCAGAAGTCTTGGGGGGGGGGGATACGACATATCCCTAAAAACCATCCAATTTATGACATATAGGTATCCTATTGCTCTATAAATTTAACTCAATTATCTTTTCACATTGAAATGTAAATTTTTTTAATTTATTTATTTTTTCGAAAATTACAGTATTTTATTAGAGAATCATCTTTTATTATGGAAAATTCATTTTTCCGAGGTAAAGTAAATAATAATTTCTAATGTTAGTTTTTTTTTTGTCTACTAGTCCAATTCTAATAATATTAAATGGACCAGTAGACAAAAAAATAACGATAACAAATTATTTATGAATTTTTAATGGTCAAGAAACTCAACAACAAAAATAAAACAGGAAGTTTTAAAGTTAAGAAATAGATTTTAAAAATGTTCAATCTGCATCTTAAACATTATTTTATTCCATTTATAAACATCTATGTCAAAAATGTAACATGATAAAATTTCTATAATTTGAATGATAATGTTTAGGGAAAATAGAAAATTAATGAAGGAGAAATAAACAAATTTAATTTTCTTATAATTCCTTTTTAAACTCTTAAAAAGTCGACCATTTACGATTTTTCAACTTAGATTAAACTAATTTGAAACATATAGTTTTTAGAGCATTTTTAAAAAATTAAACTTTTAAGGGCATTACATTTGAACTTGATCAGTTTTGGGGGTTTCAGTTTTTAAATTTTATTAAAGAATCTTGAAAATCCTATTAAAATTCGCTCAATGATATAAAATTCCTATTTATACCCCTTGGCATTTTATAAAATCACTTCAAATTTTTATAATCAATTGAATTCGAATAAAAGCTCTTAAAAAATTCGTGAAATTCTATCAAAACGTATGGCATTTCCTGAAGTCCTGGAAGCCTTGAAAATTACTGAAATCTTTAGAAATTTCATAAAATTTGTTAAAACGTTTAAAAATATTCTAGAATATTTTAAATAAGCTATTTCAAAATTCTAAAATCCTTTCAAATCTTCTGGAATTCTAGGAAATTATTTGAAACCGCATACAATTTTTTGAATAACATAAAATCATTATACTTCTTGGAAAATTCTTCAATTTTCTTAAATCTATTAAAAATTTCTTCGAATTATAGGAAATAATCTAAAATATTTCAAATCCTTTGAAATTCTTTTAAAATATCTTGAAATATGTGAGCCCTTGAAAATTGCACGATATCTTAAAAAAAATTAAATCCCTGAAAAACTTTTAAAGTTCTTGAAATCCATTCAAAATTTTTAAACATCTTTTATACATTTTCAAATATGCGATATCCTTCAATTTTTGTGAATAAATTCCTTGAAATCCATTAAAATCTAAAATCTGTTAAAATATAAAGTCGGTTGTAATGTCATCAAAGTGCATGAAATCTGCTGATATGGCTTCAAATATCCCTAAATAATTAAAGCCGATGAAATCCTTTGAGATTAAGGCAAATTTTTTATTAAAATCGTTTAAGATCCTTTAGAATTACTTGAATCTTTGGTAATCTTACAAAAACTTTTAAAACTCCCTTAAAATATTTGTAAATCCTGAAAATTCTCTGGAATCCTTTAGAGGTTTTTAATATTCTAAAATCTTATAAATCTTATAAAATGCTTTCAAATCTTTCGAAAATTTAAGAAAATTCTTAAAAAATGCAGATTAACCGAAATACTTGAAATTATCTTTAAATCTTTGAAATCCTATTTTTTCTACTTGAACTTAAAAAACGGCCTATTTAGGGAAATTATTTAAAAATACAGATTAACCGCAATGTTTGAAATATCTTTAAATCTTTGAAATCTTAATATTTCTTCTTGAACATGAAAAAGGCCTGTTTATGGCCTATAAGTATTCTATTCTTTCTTTAAATTATACCAATTTTAGTAGAAAAACATACTGAAATAATTCGTGTTACAAATCCAAAAAACGGCCTATTTATGAACAGAAATTGTACAAAAATTTGATTTAAAAAAAAGTCTGAAAATTCTATTAACCGGGGAAAAGTCAGGGATATAGAAAAAAATCTTGCAAAAGTCAGGGAATTTCTATGATTTTAAATAATTGTCAAGGAGATTAAGTTTTAAACATATTATTTTTATTTAACATTTTTTTTTCTGTTTATAAAAGATTCGGGGTTAAAAATGTTACGAGTTTAGGATTCTGGTATTTAATTAATAATGGCTAGGAAAAATGAGAAATTAGTCAGTAAAACAGTAGAGAATTTTTAAAATAAAGTTTGGTGGTAAACCTGGTATAATATTCTAATTAGTCATTTATTTAGCTTGTATTGATATTTATATTTCTCTTCTTTTGCAGATGCTGAATAAACTATTTTGGATAAAATTGACTTGCATTTTAAAATTTACATTTTGCTTAAAATGCCACTAAAACAACAGTTAAATTTTGAACCAAAAGTCATTCTTTTTTATTAAAAACTAAAATGTTTTGTTAAAAATTCCATTAATTCGTAGAAAATTTACTCGTTTTAAAATTGAATCTTGTTTGGTTGTAAATTGATCTTCTTTCCATGAGGGTTCTACTATTTTTTATATTTATTATTTGCACAACTTTGTTAAGAAATTATTTTGGTCCTAAATATTTATATTTTCAGTTGAATCTTCATCTCTGTTTGAAAGTTGAACTATTTAGTTGAAAATTATTATTACTTTTTTTTTATTAGAAAATTCAACTGCTTGGCTAAAAGTTAAACTACTTTGTTGCACATTTTTTCGGAATAAATGTTTTTCTCTGTTCGATAATTTATCTATTTTATTGAAAATTTTTTTCGCGGAAAATTCATACTGTCTAGTTGAAAATTAAATTTCTGTACAGAAAATTCTTTTTTTTGGCTTTAAGGTTTAAGAATTGAGCAAAAAATTTTTTGTTTAATGACTGCAAAATTATTACTGATTCAAAACTAGTCTTTTTGGTTTAAAAATTCATTTTCTTAATAAAATGTTATCTTTTTTGCTTAAAATATTAATGTTTACACATTTTTAAATGAGAATTTATATTTTTAGGTGGAAAATCCTATTATTTAATTTAAAATTTAATTTATTTGTTGAAAATTCAAGTATTATGTTAAAAAATCTTATTTTAGGGTAGAAAAGCCATTTTCGTTTGTAAATAATAAATAGATATTGTTCAGAGTTTTGAATTTTGTATCTAAAATATTGTTTTATTCAGTTTATGGAATTATTTTTACGTCCCATATTTGTTAATTTATATATCACAGTTCTATTTTCTTCATCAATAAAAATAATTACATAAGAAAAATCTGAAATTGTAAGCAGATTCAAGGCAATTTTTTTCTAATTTCGAAACCAGTTGGAGAAATGAAATTCGTTTCAATAAAATGATCAAAAACGGAAAAAACTTTAAATTAAAATTCGAGTATAATAGTAAGATTCTGCCAAGTACGCCACTGCCGTCTAGAGCGACAAAGTTGCTCTTTTCCTTTTTCTTTTCTCTCAACATCCCTTATTTACTCGCAGCGGTAAGCTCCGTTCGTCCGCTTTTCTGTTATTTTCTCAAAAAAAAAAAAAAAGAATTCATGTCATCTACTAGCAACCACAGGAACAAAGTAGAATAAAGTTATATGATAAGAGAGAGAGAGAGAGAGAGAGATTGAGAGAGAGTGGAGCGGTATAATAATCCTCCTTACTAATAAATCTCTACATGAAATTGTCGGTTCGATTGTAGCGATTCTCTCCTAACGCTATTCGATTGTAACGACTACGCTCAACAGTAGTGTATGTCTATGTGTGGTGCGGCATTTGCGATCGTGTCAAAATCTGCCTAGTGAGCCACCTAATTTCTAATGCTCGAGTTTTTTTCTCGGAAATTACTTTATTCGGTTCCCTAGGATAAATGAAGAATATATTTTGAACGGTTTCGTGAAATTCGAAGTTTTACAAAAGTTATGGTTAATAAAATTTTTCTGTATGAATTTTGTCATTATTTATTTGCTATCGATTCGTTTGATATATGTTGAAAAATTTTAAAATAATTATTATAAACTATACACTCTTTCAAAGTAGATTTTTTATTTTTACAATAACCGTAATTTGTTGAAAATATAAACAATTTATTTAAATAAATGAAAATGAATAAAACTTCTCTATCTAGTTTTTCATTTTTGATAACCGAATATCAATCTTTATATCATAACACATTACATGAAAAAAGAAGAAAATGAAAACTTCCATCGAGTCGCAAGTTATTGCTTTATTTCGCTCAGCACTCAGCGCGTGACGCCCAGAGTGGGAGGAAATGCACTTTTTCGTTCAAAAATGTTTTTTTTAGTCCAAAATTAATTTTTTTAACTAAAAACTGAACTATCCAATTGTTTTTTTTCAATTGAAAAATTTCATCAAGATAATTTGTAAATCTTGATCAAATCTACTAAAAACGACGCTTTAAACTTACGGATCTCTGGAAAAAATTATATATTTTTGAAAATAATCCAACTTTTTGAACTTTTATCTAATTAAGAAATTTCACGAGAATAGTTTTGAAATACATATATTTTACATCTAGTATATATATTTTTTTTGAAAATTTTCAAAATATTGAAAATCATATAACTTTTGGAATTTTTATTAAATTTGAAAATGTCCTTAGATAATTTTCAAGTCTTTGAGCCTGCACCAGAATATTTGGAAAAAATGTATAAAACTCATTAAAAAATTTTATTCAAATTTTGAAAAAGCTCTAATCTTTTGAATATTTGTATAATCGAAAAATTTAACTGAAATAGCTTCTAAATATATTGACATGTAGTGAATAATTAAAATAAAACTTCCTAATCTATCAGAAGAATATATTTTTTATATTTTTCTAAACAATTTCCAAAATTTTCAAAAGTATATAACCTTCCTAATATTTATCGAAATTGAAATTTTAATTCTGATAATTTGTGAGTCTTCTACACATATATAAGAAACTTTCACATAAATTTGTGGAAAAAAAAAATTTGCAAATTTTGAAAATGCTCTAAATTCTTTAATTTTGGTAGGAAATATCTGCTTAACGAACTTAACCTTCATTGTGGGAACCCTAAGAAGTGTATCAAAGGCTGAATCGATTGGGTAAGTCTTTCTAAAGTTAGCGTGGCTACAAATTTCAGGTAACCATACATACAGACAGACAGACATACGGACAGACACCGCTAACATTTTATGATATTTGGATTCTGTGTGTGCATTTGGTTTAGTCTTTTTCATAAAAAGGAATCGAGCCGTGTCACGAGGAAGACTTCTAGTAATTTCAACCTTACAGATTCCAATTCATCCTTCAAACAAATGATACACTAACTCTATTACGTTATAACGGCAAATCTCGGTAAAAGCAGAGAAATGATTTATTATTGAAAAGTCGCTCTCTTAGAGGTCACGTTTCCCTCGTTTTTCTGTTTGAATGTCGTCTTTCACTGTCTCTCCCATTAAGATAAGGATAAAGTGATATCCCAGTTCTTTTTATATGCAGTGTCGACGTCTTCTATTTCAGTTTACCCAAAGGCCTCATACACTTTAAAAAATGACTACATTTATCCTTTGATGTAAATATTAAGCGATTTATAAAATATATTCAAAAACACTTATTCACGGGGTGATAAAAAAAATAAAAGAAAAAATATAGAAAGTCCAATGGGGATTCATTACAGGAATATATTGTACGGATCAAATATTTAGCTTGCGACAGATCACAGAAAGAAGTTGCAGAATGAATGACAAAGTTTTCTGTGCATTTGTTGACCTTAAAAAGCGTTTGATTAGGTGACTGGTTAGATATTATGCAAGGTAAAGGTTCATTATGACCTAATGGCTATTTATTATATTTATTTATTTGAGAATGGCTCTTTACGACGAAGAAGATGTGGATCTCGGAATAGCGAAGGTTAGATAAGATTACTGCGGTAACTGTACATTTACTGCCAGGCTTAGGCGTTTAAAGCCAATGCTCACAACGAAGGGGACATGCGCACTGCGATTTGTTATATCCTTTTCTCCCGCAAGAAGTGTGCGCGTGAATGTCAGTGCTTGACAACGACACGAACGGCAGAAATTGAGGTGATATCATTTTTTTGCAAAGTCCAGTAACCTTAGCCGTTTGAAACTGAAAAAAATCTAGCTGAAAAAAATGGCGTGTTTTGTTCCAAAGTGTCAAACATCCTTTTGGAACAAAAATCACATCAGGAATAACGATGTTTTTATCTAACACGGTGCGTGAATATATATTGTTTTCTAAAAATGTAACTTTTTCATTTTTGGTTTAAAATTTATCTTTTTCAGTTAAAAATTCATCTCATTGTTGAAAATCAGTTCGTTCAACACGCCACTCTCTCGCATACTTGTTGCGGGAGAAAAGGAGATAGCAAATCACAGTGCGCATGTCCCCTTCGTTGTGAGCATTGGCTTCAATCGGCCTAGTCTGCCAGTAAATGTACAGTTATGGCAGTCAAAACTCGAGACGCTTTGTAAAGCATGATCGGTCTCCTTATCATTACTCAGTGGAAAAGTGGTAACCTCTATCTTGGTAGTAAGGTTGTATAGTAGAAATCGACTACATTGTTTCTACTTATATTACTGTAGTCAAAATTCTCCAAGTTCGCGGCACCACTTCAGTGTTATATTATAAACTAGAATTTATTTATTTTAAGTATCGGTAATCAGAGGGCCCTTTGTTTCTACCAACTAACTTTTTTTTCCACTTCTTTAAAAGGACCATAACACGCATTGTGCTTGAGAATGTAACTGCAGTGTATTAATGTTTCGAGTAATTCATTATTGTTTTTGTTAACATTTTCCCATGCAGCGCCACCAGAGTGCTATATTATAAAATGCTTTTTTTATCTTGTAAACTGATGAATTAGTTATCAGTTGATTACTAAACCCAAGTAACAGAAAGACAAGTGAAAATTAAAAAAATTCAAATAATAGTAACAAGCGGCGAAAGGAGCGAGGGCAGTTATCATCAGAGAGAAAAATCTTCTCGCGAGTGCAGTAATTACCCGAGGGGAAAATCTACTTTCCTCCTGTGTTGCATATAGTATTTTATTCCACTCTCGATAGTGGCCACCTTTTGGCCCTGAAAAGCGGCTCCGATGCATTTTTTTATAACTTTGTTTGTACCTCGAATGCAGATCAACTAATTTTTACTTTCGCCCCTCGAATTTTACTTCCGCCTCGCTAATTTTACTTTTGTCCATTTAATTTTACCTTCGCCTCGCTAATTTTACTATCGTCCTGCTAATTATACTCTCTCCCCGCTAATTTTATTTTCGCCTCGCTAATTATACTTTCGCCACGCTAATTTTATTTTCGTCTCGCTAATTTTACTTTCGCCCCGTTTGGTATATAGTATTTTATGAATAAAATTCGTGCGTCGGAATAAAAAATGCGTCCGATCCGCCTTGAAAAGCGGGAGCGACGCATTTTTTTTATAGCTTTGTTTGCGCCTCGAATTTAGATCGACTAATTTTTACTTTAGCCCCGCAATTTTAACTTTCACTCCGTTAATTTTACTCTCGACCCGATAATTTTACTTTCTCCTTACTGATTTTACTTTCGCCTCGTTAATTTTACTTTTGCCCGCTAATTTTACTTTTGCCCCTCAAACTTTTCTTTCGCCCCGCAAATTTGGTTTGCGGAAAATGTATGCTACTTTCGCCCCTATTTTTAGAAGCAAAAGGTGGCAATTTTGTTGAAGTGTGAAATGAAAATTATTTGGTTGCTTTAATGAAAATAATTTTTATTATTGCTTTTCATGTTATTAATTGCTTAATTATTATTAGCTGATTCAATTTTTCAAAATATTGAACTACATAAAAATTAAAGTTGAACATTCTTCAACTCTAAAAATAAATTTATTGTTTGCTTTGAGGTTATATTATTTATTATGGGAAATGATTTCTATAATAAATGTTTATATTTAAAATTTCTCTATTCTGATTTCATAATTTTTGAAATGTTTGCGATGTTTTGAAATAATTATCTGAATTCCATCTTCAAAATTATATATCAATATGTTTTAAGTTTTTATTGAATTACTTTTAAAGATTATTAATACTTTAAATTTTCAGCAAAATATAGGATAAACATTATTTTTATGTTTCGATTAAAATAATTTATTACTAATTTTTATATTGTGAACTGATTTACTATTAACTGATTGATATTAACATAAATTTATTATTTACATTAAGGTTATTTAATTAGATATTAGCCACTATTTCTGTAATAAGATTTGTTTTTTGTTTAAAATATCTCCATTACAATAATTTTTTCTCATGTTTCCGATGTAGGAAAATAAGTATCTGAATTTAATTTTCAAAATGATACGTACATAAATTTCAATTAAAATAATTATTAAATAATTTTTGTGTTCTTTACTCATTAATAAATTAATTAATAAGATTAAAATCTTGAAACTATTTGAATTTTCAGTGAAAATAATGGTTTCATGCTGTTTTTGTTTTTAAATTATTTCAAAATAAATAAAGGTATTAAAAAATTAAAATTAAAATTTTAAAAAATATATAAAATTGAGAATAATTAAATTTTTTCAATAAAAATAATTGCTTGAGGCTTTTTATGTTGTGAACTATTTAATTCATTTTTAGCTGATTTATTTTGACAATTATATTAAATTACATTAAGATTAAATTTAAAATGTATTAAATTAAGTAACATGAATTGATTATTCGCTTACATATTATGTAATTCGATATTAGTTGTTAGTTCTGAAATAAAAAGTTAATTTCTGTTTAGAATACCTCTATAAAGATAATACGATTTTTCTGATGCTTGTGGAGTGAAATGAGTATCTAAATTAAATTTTTAAAATTATAAGTGAATAATTTTCATTTTTTAGAAATTATTTTCAAAGTTTATTGTTATTTTAAACGAATATAAATGCAGTTTGAAATTCAAAGTAAATATAATTTACAAATTCTTAGAATAATTCAATGAAAATGAGTGTCTAATGCTTTTTATGTTTTCAACTGATAAACTGTTAATTGATTTGATTAAAACTTTATGATATCTGAAATTAGTTTAAAATGTGATTAATAAATAAAATTTTGTGTCATAAAAGCTCAAATTTAAAAAAAAAAATATTAAGTAACCACTATTTAAATGCTTCAGTAAAAGTTATAGTTAAATGCTTCTCATATTGTGAAATAATTAATTAATTATTAGCTGAATAATTGTTTCAAAATATCTAATTTAACAAAGATTGAAATTTAATTTCTTAAAATAAAGTGACATAAACTGATTATTTATTTGAACGTTTTATAATCGAATATTAGATATAATTTGCATAATAAAAGTTTATTTATATTAAAACATCCCTATTTTAATTGCATAATTTTTCAAATGATTCTGATGTTGTGAAATGGGTACCTGCATTTAATTTTTAGATTTATATGTTAATGTGCTTTAATTTTTTCTGAAATTAATATAAAAGGTTACTTATAAATTAAATTTTCAGAAATGAAAGCGAAAACTAAAAAAAAGGAACAAAAATAATTTCAATGTTGAAATTAAAATGGTAGTTTAATGCTTTTTGTGCTATGAATACATTAATTAATTATTACCTGATTTTTTAACAATATTAAATTACCTAACGATGAATTATGATTTATTTTAATTAAATAAGATAATTTTATTATTTTCTTTAAGTTTATGTAATATAATATTGGTCATAATTTTTATAATAAGACTTTGTGAATGATTAAAATACCTCCATTCCAGTTACAATATTTTCGTAAATTTTTTCCGTGTTAAGTAAGCATATGAATTCTGAATTCGAAATTATGTGCGCATAAATTTTCATTTTTCCTGGAATAGTTTAAAATGTTAAAAATAAGTCAAATTTTCGAAAAATGTAGAATAAAAATTATTTGAATGATTCACTGAAAATGATTTTTTAATACTTTTTATGTTATGAACTGATTAAAAACTTATTAGGTAATTAATTGTTCTGCAAAATTAAATAAAGTAAAAATTCAATTTTGATTTTTCTTGATTAAGTAACATAAATAGGTTATACACTTTGAGGTTCCGTAATTAAATGTTACATATGTTTTTTATAATGAAAGTTACTTTATATTTGAAATGCCCCTATTCCAGTTAAATACTTATTTTTAATTCATAAAAATAATTGTTTAATGTTCTTAATGCTACTGAGTCATTTTTTAATTATCAGCTGAATAATGTTCACAATATTAAATCATGTACATATTTAACTTTAATTTTTGTTCAATTGGGTAATATAAATTTTTATAATAAAAGTTTATTTATTTCTGAAATACCTTTATTTCCATTACATAATTTTTGAAGGTTTGTGTGAATTTGGAAAATAAGTATCTGGGTTCAAATTTCATTAATGTATTAAAAAATTTTCTGAAATTAGTTGAAAATATAATTAATAATTATTAATCTAATATGGTATGAAAAAATTTAAATCTTCGAATTATACCTCGCTCTTCAATATTAATCATAGTGATAGTAAATTCTACGTCACATGGATTCAAAAATTTAACAAATAAATTGTTATTCGAAAATTGGATAAATGATATTTCAAATTATTTCAATCTTGAAAGCTTTCAGTCTAAAATTTTCAGTAGAGGGTATATGAGAAATAAAAATTTTAGAAGGCAATACTTGGCTTGCACTGAAAATTTTCATTTCGAGTCCCTTAAGAAGTATTTAAAATTTTAAATGGAATTTGAATTTTCGCGAGACTAAAATAAGTTTTAAAAATTCTTACTTTACAGCATTGGCAAAAATCGCTATTATTCATTATTTCCTTGCCCGAAATTTACAAATCTTTTATATTTACAATATTTCGAATTTATCGAAGACAAAGAATCATTTTATAAGCCTGAAAAAAGGTAGAAATTTAAAACCAAGTTTGGTAGCGAAAACTCAAAAAGGAAGGAATTAGTTGAAATTTACGAGAAAAGATACGAATTTGGAAAAAACTAGATAAACTTTTAACCAAATGGTTTAATTCCAAACATGAATCGATTATTTGGTAACAAAAAATGCAGTTGAAGAAATTGATTTTCAATAAACAAAAAAACGAATTTTTAACAAAACAGTTACGTTTCTAACCGAGAGATACATCTTCAAGTGATACAATAAATTCTGAACAAAGTAGTTTAATTTTAAATCCAGAAGGTTATTTTTCCACCAAAAAGACGAATTTAGGACAATATAAAAAAATGTCTACCTAACTGTAATATATTGTGAAAAACTTAAAAAAATTATTTTATTCTTTTTTTAAGATTAAGTAAAGGAGATTTTTCATATACATTTACTTTAGGCACCAGCCGTTTTAATTTCTAAATGCTTCTCAGTTTTTTTTTCGGTACATTTTAGATGCCATAAAGTTTCAGTTTGCTCCAAAAAATTAAAGAATTTAAATTTAGCTTTTTAAGTATTTACATAATTTTCTTCAATTTCTAAATTCTTAACAGATTGGAAGATTTTCAGTTTTTCTAGGACAAAGTCTCCTTGAATTAATCCTCAGAAATAATTAAATCATTTTTAAAAGCTTTACAAGTTATCCTACATTTTTTTGGAGCAACTAGAAACTTTATTGCAACTAAAATGTTCTAGAAAAACGGAAACAATTTTTTGCAATTGAAACACCCAGCGCCTGAATTAAATGAAAATGAAAAATTCGTCTTTTTCAATATTTTGTGAAAATCGATAATATAAGTTCCATTTTTTAATTTAACTGATATTCTGATGTTTATAAATTCTCGTAGGAATAAAATATTTTCAATTGTCCTAGGACAAAATCTCTCTCACTTAATCCTGAAAAAATTTAATAATTTTTCTAACCTTTTTAAATTATCATAAAATTGTTTGCAATAATTCCCAATTTTCCTATGTTTTGAAGAAACTTCGCTTTCTTCTTGATTTCAATTCAATAAATTTTTTAACAGCATTTTTTAAAATTCCACTTTTCATATGCGATACAATCCTTGTTAACATTAGAAATCAGAATATTGTTATTAACTTTCAATATTGCAGCTATTTCCGGATCGACTACCTTCTGCAACCTATTGCACCTTATTTGAAAATTCTGCATGCTTCCTTACCACAAATTGCTCAAAATTTGAAAACAATGCGGGCATTTAGAATCTGTATTAAAATGTTATTATGTTCTTATTATACGAATTAATTTGTTCAAGGACAAAAACTACTACAAATTGGAGGGATTACAAGAAAGTTGTATAATATAAAGTAAAATCAGTGAAAGAATGATGGGGAAATGATAGCGTTTGCCAATTGATGCAAACTCATTAAAAAAAGAACAAGAATCCAACGACAAAATTTGGACCATAACGAAAAAAAACTTTTATTGTAATCTAAAGAATAAAAAAATATAATTTGAATACAAGAATATAAAAGAGGAAAGAAAAATAAGAAGACAGCCAACCACACCCCCTTCCTTCTTTTTTTTTCTTTCGTATTTTTTATTTTTATAACTATCAAATTTCAATAAAATGAGCTTAAAAATGAAAATAAAAAATAAATAAAATTGCATTACCAACGTTTTAGTATTCGTCCAGTACTCTTATTAAGGCAAGAAAAATATAATAGATAGAAATTGACAACACCGAAGAACAGGTGTTCTCTCTTTGATACCTAAGAATCGAATAAGGTTCAGTGGTAATTAATCATATCAGTATAACTTTTTTTCAACTTATCCAAATCGGTTTTAGAATTAATAGGAAACTTTATTTGTTATTTATTATCAAGCATTTACATGAATTCTCTCTTTCTCTCATTACTTTTACTATGCAAAGTTTGAAAATTATCCCAATCAAGCACATGGTCAACATGAACAAATTCCTTTGTATTTCTGGCAACAACACTAATATAACATCCTAAAAGTGATCTTATAGACAACACCACCCTTTTCAAAATTATCTAAAGGATCTTTTGCTTGTTTTTTATTTGTTGAGCTCTAATTGAAATATGTTTCTCAATTGACTTTTGTGGATAATTACTCAGAAAAAGGATATTCCTAACAATATTACAATTTCTTGTGTGAAATGAAAAATGGGACAAACCTAGAGATCTGTAAACTAATTTTTTGATTACTGCAATTTTGTTTAAAAAAAGATGAGCAGAAAATAAATTTAAAATTCTACCTGAATATGTACTTTTTGTATACCAATTGGTAATAATATTACCAACTCAACCATTAATTACTTCTTTGTCCAAAAAACTGATTCTATTATCCTCTTATATTTTATAAGCAAATTGAAGTTTTGGATTGAAACTGCTAAAAGTATCAATGACCATCTGCAACTTTGCTACAGGGAAAAATAATAAGGTATCCTCGACAAAACAAAAATAAAAAGACCAAACAAAATGTAATTTCCCAAAAGCAAAAACCTCCAAATCTTCCATCACTATTTCTGCTAAATTCGGAGAAATGACTACACCTTTGGGAGTACCAGACCTCTGTCTATAAAAAGATCAATTAAATTTGAAATAAATTAAGTTCAAAATAAAAACTGTCCCTTCCAAAAAATATTTTTAACATAGTCGAGTACCAGTTTTAATATTATCCCATCTATTAATAAATTGCTTGTTTAACTAATTCAAGGGGTACACTCGGAAACATTACAATAGCATCCAAAGATATCATTACCTGGTCATACAGAACCGTTTTTTGGATAATACTTTTTTGAAATTCCCATCTATTTTTTACATTATATTTAGAAGTTGTAAAAGAGTCACTGAGAATAATATTGAGATTTTGTTCTAAAAATTTAGTGAGAGTATTAATAGTTAAAATAAATATTATCAAGGGATAGCGATCTTTGTGAATTTTGATCAAATCATAACATTTTGTAAAAACTGTGTCTTGAGTATTAATAGTAGTTCATCTTTTATATCTTTTCCTAGAAGTTCTTTCTTTCTACATTTGTTAAGAAACTTCAAATTATCTATTTTTAATTTTCTTCGCGGATTTTCATGTACTAATTTAAAATTATCATTATTAGAAAGCAAATTCCTTATGTCCCTAACATAATCCTTTTTTTTCATACCAATAGTAATACTGCCTTTATCAGAACTCAAGCAAATTTTTATTTATTTATTTTTTATTTTATTACACGGTTACTGAAACCTTGACTTAATTTGATAATATCTGTAACTGAGTCAGGAATTTAAATATCTGTCAAGTTTAGAAACCAAGAATCTTTATTTCTTCTTACAAAATCCTATGTAAATTTAAATTTTGCTTTTGAAGATTAGTTTACTGAAGAATCAAAATAGAAATTTTGTTCTGATGTTTTACATCACTGCTTTAAAATCTTTGATTAATGAGAATCTGTTGTTTCGAAAGATCAATAATTTCATCTTTTTGTAAACAAACTTCTGATTCACTTTTAATTCTGGAAATTTTTGACTTAAAAAAATTTACGTGATTTGAAACATCTATGAAAAGTAAATTTATTAGTGAGAATTAAAAATTGTTTAAAGCATGTTCAAATTTTCTATTTAAAAAATTACTGTGAAAAGAAAAATCTCGAAATTTATTATCCAGAAAAAAAATTTTTTTAGGTTAAATTTCATTTTGCATTTCTCAGTTTTCTTTCCCCTTTTTCATTTTTGTCCGAAAATTATTTTTTTTTCATATTACAATAGGAGGTTTTATAATTTATTTTCGTTGTCTAAATTTGTAGGTTGGATTCTGGTTCTTTTTAACAGGAGTTCGCATGCATTTGATTATTGGACGTTGAATAAGATTTTTAAATTATATTTGAATCCAGTTTAAATTTCTTAAATTTTGAGTTTGTCAATTAGAAAACCTAAGAGTACAAAAAATCTATAAAATTATAAAAAAGTCTTTCCGCATAATGTATATTAAGGTTAATAAAAATGTATATCAAGGTAAAGTAAATGGCAGCGTACCCAGAAGCAGACCAAGATTCCAATACATTTTGAATAGATTTCGATAACTTCAAGTAATTCTAAAGAGCATGAAAAATGTTTGCAAACTCCTGTAAAAAAAAAAATAAGAATCCAACAACCAAATTTGGACCACAATGATCAAACAAACAAAAAAAGCCGTATTGTAATCTAAAAACAAATATATAAAATTAATCACTTTTGCTCAAAAATAAAAAAAAAGGAAAGGAAAATGAGAAGGCAACCAATCACATCCCTTTTCTTATTTTTTAATTTGGATTTTAATATAATTTCAATTTCTTAAATTTTGATAAAAAATTTAAGCCTATTTTTAAATATTTCAAAGGATATTTAAACACTTTCGAAAGATTTCAAATGTTTCAAAATATTTGACAGCCTTTCAAAACATTTCAAGACATTTTCAAGAGATAAAACTTGTCAAGGAATTTCTAAGGATTTTAATTTTTTTTAATTCTGATTTAGTATAAATTTCACTGTTTTTCCCCCCAAGAATATTTCTGGGTTAAAAATTTAAGTCCTTTCTTGATAATTCATCTGTTTTGGTTAAAAATTCAACTTTTTGGTTATGAATTTTAATTCTTTTCTTGTTGATGATTAAACAATTCTGTCAAAAAATCATTTAAAAATTCAGTTATCGCAGCCATTCTAAGGAAATATTTTGTTGAAAATTCATCCTTTTTGGTAAAAAATGAATCTAGTAGATGGAAGTGTCTTTTTTTTAAATCGAACCATTTATTAAAAAATTCATCTATTTTCCTAAAAATTAAACATTTTCACATACAATATTAGGAATTCAATGCGTTCTAAATTCAAATTAATTACGTTAATTTAAATCCTATTTAACGCACAATAATCAAGTTAATTTATAGAATTCCTAAATTACAAGAGTCCAACAACCAAATTTACATAACGACCATCAAATGTTCCTATTTGTAATTTGGAAAAAGGTTATCTTGAAAAAAAGTTCATAAAAAAGAAACAAAATTTCGGACGAAAATGAAACAGGAAAGAAAATGAGAAGCCAAAAAAAATGCCTTTCTTTTTTTTATTTCTTTCACATTTTTATTTTTATTAGTATCAAATCACAATTTAAAAATATTTGTTAATAATATTCACCAACGTTCTAGTACTGATAAAGCACCCTTTTCAAGGTAAGGAAAAATTGAGCAGGTAGGAACAGCAACGAAAAAACAAAAAATAAGAAGCAAAATTTGATAGTAATAAAAATAAAAAAGACGAAAGAAATAATAAAAGAGGAAGGCGATTTGGTCGTTGGATTCTTGGTTTTACTTTCAGGAATCCTATACAATTACAACAATTTTTTCCTAAATAATTTATTCTCATATTTTCATGAAATATCTTATTTGAATTGTTTGAGGATTATTTTGGACTGTGAAATCTGTTATTGATCCCTTTGCAAAATTTTTTTTGGCTTTTGTTTGTAATTCAGTAGGAGTCAACATATCAAAAATTTGTAGTCAGAAATTTTAAACATTCCCAACCCTGCTTTAAGAAGGTGTCTTTTATTAAAAGATGTTTTTCTCATTTTAAAAGAAATGAAAAAAATCCTTCTACTGAGTTTTGATAAATTGAATTTTGATCATAAGAAAAAGAGAGCTAGCAGGATAGATACCGAAAAATTAAAGGACGATTTTTTTATTTTCGATGCTTCAAATCTGAGATTCGTCCTATTTTCTAGAAAAAAGTGGAACTCGGCAAAGGAATGCAAAAATACAAATTTGAACACAATCGCGTATTCTTCGTGTATTCGACAATACGAACGAAGAAGATGCGCATTTCGTGCTGTATAAAAGGACACGTAGAAACGTAACCCCTTTGCGGATTTCTATGTGACCTACGTTTGTAGCATGATGCATGGAAGGTCCTCCTGCGGGATTCAGATTGTGCGCCTTGGATACAGAAAGCAGAATTACATAGCCAGGGTCGTGATAAAAATGGCCAAGTGTCAGCCGCTCGAAGCTGAAGACTTTGAGGTGCTGAGAAAAAATTGAATTCTTTGCAAAAAATAAACTTGAGATGGTAGGCTAAACTTCAGTTCCAAGAAAGCGTTTCTCCTCAGTCCCAAAAAGTGCTAGTTTTGATATACAAAAATTCATTTTTCATTGGAAAAAAAGGAATTATTTTTAAGCTATTAGATTTCTTTTTTTAATCGAAACAAGAGCGCTTTAAAACAAGCAGTTATGTGCAAAAAAAGCTTTTGTCAAAAAAAGGGTCC
The DNA here is from genome assembly GCF_010883055.1 of Belonocnema kinseyi. NCBI lineage: Eukaryota > Metazoa > Arthropoda > Insecta > Hymenoptera > Cynipidae > Belonocnema > Belonocnema kinseyi. Next base: position 13,876,643 of record NC_046664.1, on the reverse strand, counting down.
GTCCCAAAGACCGCTGGATTTTGCTTTTGAACATTAGTTTACTGAAGAATTGAAATAGAATTTTTTTCTGATGTTTTACATCACTGCTTAAAAATCTTTGATTTAGGAGAATCTGATGTTTTGAAAGATCAATAATTTCATCTTGTTGTAAACAAACTTCTAATTCACTTCTAATTCTGGAAATTTTTTACTTAAAAAAATTAACGTGACTTGAAACATCTGTGGTAAGTGAATTTAATAGTGAGAATTTAAAATTGTTTAAAGCATGTTCAAATTTTCTATTAAAAAAATTACTGTGAAAAGAAAAATCTCGAAATTTTTTATCCAGAAAAAATATTTTTTTAGGTAAAATTTCATTTTTCATTTCTCAGTTTAAATTTAAATTTCTTAAATTTTGAGTTTGTCAATTAGCAAACCTAAGAATACCAAATATTTACAAAATTATAAAAAAAAGTCTTTTCGCATAACGTATATCAATGTAAAGTAAATGACAGCGTACCCAGAAGCAGACCAAGATTCCAATACATTTTTAATAGATTTTGACAACTTAAAGTAATTTCAAAGAGCATAAAAAACTCTATTGTAATCTGAAAAAATATAC
>NC_046664.1:13872014-13875942 GCF_010883055.1 Belonocnema kinseyi | reverse complement strand
ATATATAATATATATAAATATCCTAATTGAAAAAATAAATAAGGATCTTTCGAGCTATTAAAACTCTTGTCCAAAAAAGGGGCTATCTCCAAAACCGCTGGACTTTTCAAAAAACACTGCAAATATTTTTTAAATATCTTAATTTTAAAAAAATGAATAAGGATCTTTCGAGCTATTACTTGGCTCTATCGAACCATAAAAGGAAATTCCTGGATGAAGCAGCCAATTTCGAGAAAAGCTCTTGTCAAAGGTACGTCGAGTCTCAAAGAGCTCCAGCTTTGATATGCAACATAAATTTGTCATTAAAAAAGAAATTATTTTATGACCTATTACTTCACTCTATTAAATCGAATAAAGAGCGCTTAAGAACAAGCAACTATCTGGAAAAAAAAATTGTCAAAAAAGGGTCCATTCCAAAAAACGCTGGACTTAACCACAAAAAAATTGCAAAAATTTTTAAAATCTCAATTCAAAAAAGAAAAAAAGTTTTCCCAAGCTATTACGTGGCTCTTTCGAAACATGAAACGAACATCCTGAACGAAGGAACTAGCTCCGAGAAAAAATCTCGCTTAAGGTAAAGCGAGTCCCAAGAAGTGCCAGTTTTGATATAGAACGATACGGTCTTCTTAAAAAAAAAACAATAAATTATTTTTGAGCTACTAGTTTGCTTTTTTAAATTGAAAAAGAGCGCTTTAAAATAAGCAACCATACGCAAAAAAAAACTTTGTCAAAAAAGGGTCCGCGCCACAAAACGCTGGATTTGACCCTAAAAACCCGCAAAACTTTTCATATCTCAGTTTAAAATAGAAAAAAAAAATCTTTTGAGCTATCCTAGCTTCGAGAAAACCTCTAGTTCAAGGTTAAGAAAATCCCAAAAAGTGCCAGTTTTTATATGGAAATTTAAATTTTTTATTAAAAAAAAACAAAAAGTTCTTTTAGAGCTATTAATTTTCTGTTTTACATACAAAAGAACGCCTAAAAACCAGCAACTATCCGCAAAAAAACTTTTGATAAAAAAGGGTTTGTCCCACAAAAGAATGGACTTGACCCATGAAAAACTGCCAAACTTTTTTTATATCTTAATAAAAAAAAGTTCTTACGATCTATGATGAGCACTATCGAACTATTAAAGGAACATGCTGAAATAACGAAAATATTCTTACGAAAAATTGCATAACTTTTGAATTTTTTAACTATAATGAATAAAATAAAGTCCTTTCGAGTTCTTGCTTGTCTTTAATAAAATTTTACCAGTTAATCAACTTGAAACAGTTTATATTTTGAAAAAAAAATTTACATTTTAGTTTTAAAATCTATCAACAATCTGAGTTACGTATCGGAATAAAAAGAATACATTGTATGCTTTTCGAAAAAAAAATATCTAGTAGCAGCTAATTTAGAGAATTTTGAAAATGTCGAGGGACCGCAAAAATTTTCTTAAGATTTCCACAAGAAATTTTAATATTTATCATTTGCTTAGAAAAATGAATTTCAAAAGAGAATTGAAAAAGATATTAAAACATTTTATGAGAGGTCTACAATTTTAAAACTAATATCTAATTAAAGACCTTGAAGCAATGATTTTAATTTTTAAGGATTTTTTTTTAAATTTGAGAAAAAATTAAAATTAATTTAAAGGATATTTAAGAATTCCAGTAGTCTTGAAAAGAGTAAAAATATTGTCAAGCTTGAAAAATGTTCTTAAATTTATGAAATATTTTTAAGTTTCTTCCGAACTCCTAAAATTCTGAAATACATATAATTTAGAATTACTAAAATTTTTCCTCAAATTTGGTGAATTTAAATTTTGTAATTTAAGGGTTTCAAAAATGTTGTAAATGAATAGTTATTTGAAGCATTTGTTTGTTAATAAACATTATTTTCCCTTTCAAATAAATGTTTCGGAAAAGAAAAATCATTGTTAAAGAATTAAAGTAATTTCTTTATTTATTCCAATCCAAAAAACGAGGATAATACAATTTTTAGATGTAAGAGTAATTTTTTCAGTCTGACTAAACTTAAAAACGACATTCAAAAAATTTAGATTCCAGATTTTCAAAAAAACTTGGTTTTAAAATCTCCACTGGAACCCAAATTCTATCAGAGATTTTTGCCCAGTTTTTGGAACGTTTAAACATATTTCTATAAATTAAAAGGCAGCTTTTCTCAGATTTAAAATGTTATAGGTTATCTTTTAACTGAGTCGATAAGCGCTATCGTGGGTTCGAATCCTCCTGCAATATATGAAAATTTCCATTTTACTTCAATGCTATGTATTATATATTGCAAACTGGAATATAATTTTTTCTAAATTTTTTGATTTTATGCCTGGTGTCAAATAATGCTTGTGATATAAAAAAAATTAAAAAAAAGATAATTCAAGAACTTTTTAGACTTTCTTTTAGATTTTTGATATCTTTTATTTGAAGTTAGCGAAATATTTTCTTGAAAAAAATGCTGACTTCACATTTATCGAGACATCATTGGCGGAAGAAGATTCTTCAGGAGAAAAAGCGAAAATTGACATCTATTAAAGCAATTTTTGTTCGAAAGCTTCGTTGAGTAGCTCGGAGAAGAATTAGACTGCACGTATTAAAAGCGAAGTTAATGGAATTCCATTAACGTCAACCCGTCCAGAATATAAAGCTGTAACAACGAGGCTACTTCTGCAACCGCCTACCCCTATATTTCCAATTTTTCCCTCCTATTTCTTTCTAATACATTCTGCTCGTATATGAATTATATTTCTATAATTGTGGCAATCAAATTTACTCGTAACTATTCATAATTCATTCCTATTTGAATTTATGGTTTTTTTTTTAATTAACTAATTTTTTTTACGTAAAAATAAAATAAAAATTATTTAAAGTAGGCAATATGCACTTATAAAAAAGAGTTTTTAGTCTATTTAGTATTTCAAATCCCCCCTTCCGCCTTACTGCTTATCACATCACGTCTAGAATCTCGTATCGAATCTCGTATCTAATCTCATTTTGAATCGTGTATTGAATCTCGTCTCGAATCTCGACTCAAATTTCACCTTGAATAAGGTCTCGAATATCACCTCGAATCTCGTATTTAATCTCGTCTCGAACCTCGTCTTGGACGTCACCTCGAGTCTCGTCTCGAATCTAACCTCAAAACTAGTCTCAAATTTCATCTTGAATCTCATGTCGAATCAAGTATCGAATCTCGTAGGGAATCTCGACTCAAATCTTGTCTACAATCTCATATCTAATCTCGTCTCGAATCTCGATAAAGCGGTAAAAACTACCAAGGTTTCTTCGCGGGGCTAAGAAATTCTAAGAACAAAACCCTGAGACAAAAATATGAAACTATCAACAATATCGGGCTATGAATCGAATATTCTACTATGGGATTGAGACATCAGAATTTTTTATTTCATTACGAATCTCCTTGAAATTTTGTCAAATCAAATAAATATTGGAATTTCATTCAACTTGAACTAAAAAATAGTTTGTTCTTTTGAAAATCATTCTCTAAACAAAAAAATTCAACAACATTCATAATATGTTGATAAATTTAATGATTTCTTTAAACAATTTAATGAACAAATGCATTAATCAGGCATTTGTCTACAGAAAAATGCGTTTTTTAATTAGGAAGTTCATGATAATTTCATCAAAATTCATAATTTTCCTATCAATTATACGAGGGTAGTTCAATAAGTCCTTAGAATGACCAACAGCTGGCGCGCGAATCGCTCAAATCATCTGTTTTCAGTCAGCACCACTCCCGACTAGATATATGGTGCAGTCACAGTCCACATCTTCTGAGTTTACGTGTTTTTGTAAGCAATTGAAAGAAAAAATTGTTCGTTAAGAAAAATGGAAAAAAAACGAGTTCAGAGCGGTAATCAAACATTTTCATTTAAAGGGTTTAACTCCATATGAGATAAAAAATGAAT
>NC_046664.1:13862804-13871914 GCF_010883055.1 Belonocnema kinseyi | reverse complement strand
ATGCACGGTATCTTCCACAGAAATGTGAAGGATCAGTCAATGTCTTGTGAGCTAACGTTTGCTTTACTTAAATCGCCCGGATTGAAGTCTGGTACAGAGGGTGTCATTTTTGCATGCCAAGACGGTATCATTTCCACCATAACATACCGTCGCCACATTTTGAGCCAAGACATTCCCGATGATAGCTGCAGGCCGTGCCATGCACACCCCGAGCATTTAGCTCACATACTATTTATTTATCCAACTCACGCGAGAACGACCTACATTCAAAGGCACAATGCGGCACTATGAGTGCTTTATTACCATCTCTGTCACTCCTACAGCATTCACCTTAATGTCACTCCTCTATATGCCCCTAGGGAAATTGTGTCAATTGTCGAGAATGGGAAGTGCCGCCTATACTGGAACTTTATATTCTCGACAATTGTTCCTGTTGCTCACTCGAGGCCTGACATAGTTCTTCTTGACTTCGAGAAGCGAATCATATTTGTTATCGAATTTTCGGCACCAGCTGACAAAAACATCATGACCAAGGAGAATGAAAAGAAAGACAGGTATCGAGACCTTATAAGGGAGTTGCAACAATTGTACCCGAAATATTCTGTTAAATTGATCGTCCTTATCATCAGCGCTATTGGAGGTGCCAAGCTTTCACTTGCTAATGGCCTAAAAAGCATCCCTGCGTGTCAACAATATGCTAGAACACTTGCAAGAAAAATTCAGGAGGCGGTTGTCCTTGGGTCGCTCCGTGTTCTTAGGGTGCACGAGGCTTTTGCTGGATCGTCGTATTGATTCCTTTAAAAACTGTAACCACCTATCTCACGGTTGTGAGACGTGGTTGTGGCTGAAATTTTACCGCGATTTCGCTGGAAGCGGGTGCAATTTTTCATATTAGCACCCGCTCCCGGCGAAATCCTGCGGTTGCCCTTATGAGAAATTTTTAATTATATATATACCATTATGCCGTTTCCCTTTCGGGGTAGGCGTGACTCACTCGGTGAGGGAAAGGAGTAGTGTATGGAAGGAATAGAGAGTTTTCAGGTTAAACCAGAATTCTCGTGTTATTCACGTAAATAACACGTTCGTGCCGCAATACTGCTCCGACCCAGGTTGCTGATCAATCTCTCTAGCAATCACCCCAAGTGAAGATCCTCACAAAATCGTTATTTAAGGTTCCCCACTTGGGTCCATTAGTGGCCAAGGTCTTTTGCTTCAGGTGTCATTCACTCTACTGACACTCTTTTTAGTAACTATTTTCCGCCATACTTTCCTGTCCTGGCATGCTTCTCTAGCTTCTTTTATGTCCATGCATTTTCTCATGCAGGCTCTCGTGTTTCTGTGACTTCTTATGTCACTTCTAACTAGGGTCTCTTCTGCACCACATTCTTTTAGAAATATCTCGTTACTTGCTTTGTCCATTAGAGTTTTCCCGCATATTATGCGCACGAATCTCATGTCAATTGCGTTAATTTTACTCTTATCTTTTTCTTGATCAGTCCATGTCTCGCTACCGTATAGTACAGTCACTACAAATATAGAATTATGTATTGCCATTTTACCTTTGGTATATTTTTACTTCTGATAAAGGGGCCTGCTCTACCAATAACCTTCTTACCTTCGTTTATGCGGCTATCTAATTCCTCATCTATCTTCCGGTACCTAATAAATAAGGTACCAAGGTATACGATCTTATCAACTTGTTCAATTCTCTCATCATTTAATAAAATATAGCATAGTGTTTTCTCACTCTTTCCTTGGAACACCATAGTTTTTGTTATATTTGCGTTAATTTTGAGACCCATGCTCCTTATGCTTGCATCTAGTTTATTCAAAATTCTTTGTAAGTCTTTGATTGACTCTGCCATAACAACCTTATCATCTGCGAACGCTAACCCACATACCCTTACTGTTTCGAGATCCACACCCTCTTCGTCAAAAAGAGTCATTCTTAAACACTTTTCCATAAATAATATAAATAACCATGAAGACATAACGCACCCTTGTCTAACTCCTTAAATAATATCGAAACAGTCACTTAATTTCCTATTAACTCTTACAACTCGCTTTGCTACCTTATATATTGTTTTTATAGCTTGTAGGAGCCATCCATTGACTCCATACTCTTTAAGAACTTCCCAAAGTTTACTTCTATCTACCCTGTCAAAAGCTTTTTCTAGGTCAGCAAATCCACAGAAGACTCTTTTTCCTACTCTTAAACTTTTTTCTGTCACTTGCCTTAAGCTGAATATTTGAGCCGTACATGACCCTCCTGGCATAAACCCACTTTGGACCTCCCAAATCTTTGCTTCTGTTATTTTCATTACCCTACGAATAAGTATTTTTGATTATATTTTACTTACGGTACTTAATAAACTAATCCCTCTGTAATTATTGCAGTCGCTTTTATCTCCCTGTCTCTTGTATATTGGTACGATAATCGCTTTTTTCCAATCGCCTGGGTCGTCTCCCATCTCGGAACATAAATTTATCAATTCGCTAAGTCTATGTAGTATGCACTCACCACCGTGCTTAAGCATTTTAGCGTTAATACCGTCTACCCCGGCAGCCTTACTATTTTTCAAGTTCTTAATTATATCTCTAACCTTAGTGACACAGACTTTCTCAATTGAGTTTTCTATCGTATCGTGTTCAACATCGCATTTGTGGTGTCCTATAGATGTATGTGGTGTCATATTCGAATCGTCTCCTAAAATAGTTTTTCAAAGCCTCTAGTATTCCGTCTGCATCATATACCGTTTCCCCCTACTATTTCTCATGATGACAAATTCGGTACTTTTGTTTCCTTTCATTTTTTTATAAAGCAGTTTCTTGCTTCCTTCAAAGTCGTTTTGTATTTTCATCTCTTCTTCTGCTCTAATTGAATCTTTACGTTTCTTAACTAATCGTTTGAGTATCCTGTTTTCGTGTCTATAATCATTTCTACGTCTATTTCTTTCCTTATTGCTGAGACCTGCGATGTTCAATGATTTCATGTACGCTTCTCTCTTTGCTTTTTGGGCAGCCTGAATTTCATCATTTCATTACGCATCTCCAGACATTCTTCCTACAACTGCGGTACCACACATTTCGATCGTACATCTAACAAGGATATCCCGTAACATTGTCCAGGCGCACTCTATATCTTTGTTTTTTATACGGTCCTCCCATGTTGCCTTATCTATGCCTTCGATAATCTTATTTTGGAAATCTATTCGCACATCCGGTTTCTGTAGATTCTCAATTTTGATTCGCGTTTGTTTTGTTTTCTTGGTTCTCTTTTTTCTCCATCTCCGACCTAAGTTAATTGTTGAGATCAGAAGATACTGATCAGTGTTGCATTCAGGACCCCTCATGACCTTTGTATCTTTGACTAACTCTCTTAGCTTTTTATCCGCAACAACAAAGGCAATTATACTGCGGCTATTTCCTTTAGACCAGGTGTACATGTGGACCATTTTATGCCTAAACCAAGTATTTCTAATAAATAGACCCCTTTCTAAGCATAGACTAACTGATTTATCTCCGTTATAGTTTGTTCTTGGATCCCCAAAATTACCTAATACTCTTTCTGTATCCTGAGTTTGGATGCCCACCCAACCGTTCATGTCTCCTAGTAGAATTATTCTTCCCCATGTTTGCAAATATTTATTGTGTCATTTAAAATGTCCCAGAAGGCGTCTTTCACTTCTCTAGGATCACTATCAACTGGCGCGTAGCATGCTATGATAAATAGTCTTCTGATTCCTACTTTCATTCTAGCTCACAGCAGTCTGGGAGATACGAAACCATGGTCTCCGAGATGCTGCTTTGTTCTTTCATTTAAAATTAGACCTACTCCTTGTTTACCATGTAACTCACTGTCCACTCCTGACCATATTTCAAATCTGCCTTTCAACACGCCGTCTTTTATGTCTTTGGTTTCGCATCCCTTTTTCTTTGTTTCGGGCACACATAAAATATCTAGTTTCCTCACGTCCATAGTTTCACACAATTCTTTTACTTTGAGATCATTTACTCCCCTAGCATTCCAAATACCCAGTCTCCATTCTTCGCCTGAAACATGAGCTTTAGATTTTCCGTGTGCATGCCTTTTGTCATTTAAAGATACAGTCCTTTCCGAGGCTATTTTCTAGTTTGTATTATTCATTATTTAGATTATACGCCCAACTATCACCTTTATGCAATAAGTTTATTTTCTGAGCCGAAATCATATCAAAGTTAAGTATCAAATCGTCATATGGTAGAGATTGTAGTTATAACGTCAGTCCCACCAGAACTTTAGTTAATTAAGGAGGGTTGGGAGAGGGGGGAGGTAGAACTGGGACCGAGATTTATAATTTTTTCAAACAAATGCATTAATCAAGCATTTGTCCACAGAAAAATTCGTTTCTTTATATTTGTACTTTTTTAATTAACTACTTTATAATAACTTCTGCGAAATTTATTATTTTTTATTATTTTTTAAACAAATTTAATGAACAAATGCATTATTGGGGCATCTGTCGACTAAAAATTCTTTTCTTTTTTCGATTTCTGTCTCTCAATTGGGATCTTTATAATAAATTCAGCAACATTCATGATGATTCGATCAAAGTGATTCATAATAAATTTGTAGGTCTTTCCAGGGGACGCAACTTTAGCTGGAACATTTTTTTCGTATCTTGCATAGTTTGACGAAAAAATGGAATTTTGCATTTTTCATTATTTTAGATAGATCAAATTTGAATTTACAACCAAATTGAAAAAATTGTCATGATCATCTTATAGTGCTTTTAAAAATCAACGTTTTTATTCTTCTGATTTTTTTCATATCATTCGTTGTTTGGCTTAAAATGTTCATTTTATTTTATTTTTTTTTATTTTGAAAATACTTTAACTCTGATAATATTTTATTTATAGAAAAAAGACATTCAGATAAATTGTTTGAGTTGCTGAGTTCTATGAATAACCGTTCATAAAATTTTTAAATCTTGAGAAAGTGTAGTTTCAAAAATTTTGAAAACGCGCTCACTTTTTGAATTTTGATCTAAAATATCTTGTGTACGAACTTGTTCTTTCTTTTTAGGCCTTAAAAAGTTTGACAAAGAAAATCCAATCTGATCAATTTTTCGAAATTTATCGTGTCTTCAGAATACAGACTACAGATAGACAAGCAAACACCGTCGTAAAAATAGTTTTTTCTGACTCAGTGGGTCTCAAAACGTGGATATTTGATGAAAACCGACAGAGTGAAGTTTTACATAAAATCAATACCTTCTGATTAGGATGAGAATGTAATTATGAATTTTGCTAAGGTTATCGTGAAGTTTCTAATTTAAAAAAATTTACATAAAAAAAACGAATTTTGTTATAAAAAAATGTCTGATTAATGCATTGGTTGATTGAATTTGTTTTAAAAAATCATGAAATTAATAAAAAAAATTATGAAGTTTGCTGAAGTTATCATGAAATTCCTAACTAAAAAAGTTTAAATAGAAAAAACGAATTTTTCTGCAGACAAATGCTTCATCAATACATTTTTTCATTAAATTTGTTTGAAAAAATTATTAAATTTGTCAACTTATTATGAATGTTGCTGAAATTGATATGAAGTACTCAGATGAGCAGACTAGCATTGAAAAACTCGAATTCTTCTGCCGACAAATATTCGAATAGTTCATTTGTTTATTCAGTTTGTTTTAAAACAATCATAAGATTAATCAACAAATTATAAATTTTGCTAAAGTTATCATAAAGTTACTAATTTTAAAAAAATTGACATTAAAAAAAACGAATTTTTTAATCGAAAAACGCCTGCTGACTCCATTTTTTCATTAAATTTGTTTATAATATAAACAATTTTGATCTTAAGAGAAAATTTTTTCAATAGAATATTGTTTTTATTTGAAATTCTTGCAATATAACTTGAAAGAACGTGCAATTATGAAAAAGCGTAGGAATAATGTTTTCAAAAAATAATTTATTTGTAAGAGAAATTTTTGTTTATAGTATAACATTTGTTTATCTAGACCAAATTTAAAACCCAATTTCAAAATGAGGCTTGAAAAATCTTTACAAAATCTTATCATCTTTTTTGCCAGATTTTTTTGGTCCAAATCGGTCAATATGTGTGGGCTGTACGTTATTTTGAACCCGAAAATTCATATTTTTCCTGCTGTGTGTTGGCTGGGTGCTTTTCCCTTAAGCTACTAGAGTAATCGAAAAAAGAATTCTTTTTTAGAAAATATTGAATTATTTTGGCAGTGTTAAGCGTCGAATTTTTCAAGTAATCTGTATTATCATCAGAGAATAACAGAAATTCTTAACGTGTTTTCAAACTAGATGGAGCTATGAATTAAGAATTTTTGAAAGTACATTTTCTCTAAAAAAAAAGACATTTTACTATACTTTGCTCCACTGCCAATAGAACCTTTTTTTAAATTCGACTCCTGACTGAGCGAAGGCAAAGATCTTTTTTAGAAAATATTTAATTGAAGAAGTTTAATTTATAGCTCCATCTAGTCTGAAAAGACGTTAAGAATTTATGTTATTCTCTTAAAATAATACAGATTCCTTGAAAAATTTGACTTGTAACACCTGACAAAATAATTCTTATATTTCTGAAAAATTATTCTTCTTTCGATCTCTCTAGTAGCTTAAGGGAAAAACACTCGTATAGCAATCGGAGGTTCTGTAGCTCGATTCCCAGCGGACCGAATGAGAAGTTCTTCTTTCAGAAAAAAGGTACTTTACGGAGGTAAGGCTAGGAAAGATATATTTTTCTAACGAAAAGTTGAAAATGACCACGACTTATTGATCAAATTTTTAGCAATCACCCTTAAAAGCTCAAACATACCCCAATAGAAAAATCAAACCTTTAATTTTATCTTGATAGATTCCTAAATCCAAAAATATGAGCAGTTTCAAAAGATTGTGTGGAACGCAGAAAAAGCGTTTGACTTTTAAAGAATATTATTTCTCTACAACTGTGTGTGTGCAAGCATGCGTAGGTCACATGTGACTCGCAAAGAAAAAGAGAGAAAGAGAAAATCATAAAGAGAGGGAGAGGAATGATACAAGGAGAAAAGGAGGATCGACAAGGGCCCTGCGAGATGGCCTTAACACGCCCAGCATCATTACCTCAAACAAGCTCGCCATCTTTTATTTATATCATTAGCAAACCGGGGTTAGGACTCGTTTATGCCTTGGCCTCACAGGACTACTCGATCGTAAGAGTAGCACGTTTCGGCAAATTACGTCATTTATACGAAAATGGTCCATCGAGACGACCGCGACACTCTGCAGCCCACGAATCACTGTCACAACCAAAATAGGATCACTCTCGTTATCGTATCGACATGTAGGGAGCAATATATAAAACTGGTCCATAAAAAAATTTCTGAAACGACTCTTGCTCAAATGAGATATCTGATCTTGTAAGTTCGCGGACATGCTGTGCTTCCTTAAGTAAGAAGTGTCTTGGAAGCACCGAAATTCGGACTCTGGTTCTGCATCCAAACTTCGGATAATTTTTTCGGTTGGCACGGATTCCGCCGAAGAAAGGGGGCTCAATCTAAAAAAATCGAAATCAAGGTTTTTACACATTTCGATAGTTTTTGAGCTACTCTTTTTAATTAAACCAGCGGAAAAAATATCCGAGCATTATTATTGCTAATAATTGAGTTGTCGGATACCCGAGTAATAGGGCTTTGGCTCAAGAGCTCGAGATTCCGTGAAACATCTCCCACTACTCACCATGCCATCTACGTGTCTCATCTATACCCCGTCCGCAGTGGCGGATTGGCATGGGGGCGCAGCCGGGGTTTTCCGGCTGCGCCCCCTTGTTTTGTTCTCTATAAGCCATGTCAAGGCGCCCTAAAAAGATTATATTGTTTAAACAAATAAATATATGTTGGATTGCAATGGAAGAAGTGGAAAGAATATCCAATAATATCCACGATTTACACTTGTACTGCTATAAGTAATACCAGTGAAGTGAAAAGTGTCCTCCAATTTCTTTTTACCCATGTTATTCCTAAGAAATTCCCTAATGCATGTTTTGGATTCTATCAAAGAAAATATTTTTTAAATAAATAATATGTTATTCATATTAAAACAGTGAAATTTAGAGGAATATTCTTGTCATCAACTACACTATGGAATTTTAAATTCATTTATTTCCTATACAATCCAAAATCTATTTATTGATTAAAAATGCATAGGACACCTGAATGAATTTTTTATAGGCGCCCACTAATATATATTTTTTTACATTAAGTTAACTTTCGATAGCGCCCATACGTACCTTGAGGGAGTCAAGAATATTCTCGGATACCCTGAAAAACGTATCGTTTCAATCAATTTATATTATTACAATCCATGGCATAAATTAGTATTGAAACAGACATATTTTCATCGTCTTGTTTTTATAATTCAAAGAGTTTGTCTTCTATAAATAAACTATATTGTTATTAAAAAAATTTAATTTGTTATTTTCAATGCTTTTTTATTAAAACTAAGCTTAAAATAAAAATAACGCATTCCATAAAAATGATAAATAATGAATTTGGAGCTCTATAGACCACGAAACAGAATATTTTAGTTTTCATTATTTTTTTGTTTCATCAAAATACGAATTTTCGATTTTTTCAAAAAATTCAAAAACTTGTTATGAAAGTCTTGGGGGAGGGGTCCCCCAGTATTGGATCCCCGGCCGCGCCCCTGGGTACCCAGTTCGCTACTGCTCATCCGTGAGCCGCGTCTACCACCTCTCTCCTTCTGTGAGAATGTAGTGGTAAGTGGAGAGGGAAGATTTCATGAGTCTTCCCTCTCTCCTAAAAGTCCGGTCTATCGAGTCGACTTCAACCGCTCGTCCTGCAAAATCTCACTTTTCAGAGTAAGACAGCCCCCTTTCTTCGGCGCACGTCACCATGAAAAGTGGGAACCTCCTTCTTGATAGTATAGTAAGAATCGACTACATTGTTTGTACTTCTATGACTTTTTTTCTATGAAACTTTTCTTCTATGAAACTTCTATGAAACTTTTCTGCATTAATTTCAAAATTCTCCAAGTTCGTAGCACCATCTCAGTGTTACATTATAAACTACAATTTATGTATTTTAAGTATCGGT
>NC_046664.1:13815614-13862794 GCF_010883055.1 Belonocnema kinseyi | reverse complement strand
AGAAATGCTGGCAATGCAAAACTGCTATGGTCAATTAAACAACTATTTTCACAATTGCTTAAAGATCAGCGCAGTTTGTAACTACCGAATTACCTAACCTCCGAAAATTCTCGAAACATTTTTGAACAAATTACTTTTTTTTATAATTATTAATCGCTTCTGTCAAAATGGCATTAAATTTGGCAGCGGTGAATTTTTCGAGGGAAATTCGCACTTCAGGTGCTTCGAATCAAATAATTAAATTCACTCGTCTGAGAGTTGTCGATAATAGCGAAATTAGAAAAAAGCCATGAGGTCTTGTAAACCCCCACGAACAATTCATATTTACAACAATACTAATTTAAAATTTGAAAAAAATACGAAAAATGTAAAATTTTGAAAGGTTTCAAGATATTCTCTTAAAACCTTTCAAAATGCTGCGAAAACTCTAAAGTTTTTGGTTATTAATCTTTAGAAATCTACATTTTTCTTTACATTTCTTCAAAATATTTTGTATCTTTTTAAAACGAAATTAAGAATATTGAGAATATTAAATTTAAGAATATTGAAAATGATTTCAAAATATTCAAAAGTATTCCCAAAATTGTAGAAAAAGGATCTAAAAGGTTTTAAGGCAATTTTTTTAATTTGGCACATGTACATTTTTTGAGATTTCGAAATAAAATTCGGAGATTTTTTTTAAATTTTGAAATATCTTTGAATTTTTTCTCTGAGATTGCTGGGAATGTTTAAAGTTATTCCTTATTGTGAAAAATTACTTTGAAGAGAATATTTAAAAATATTTTTCAACTTTGCGAGAAATTTCCAAATCTTGCATAGTTTGACGAAAAAATGGAATTTTGCATTTTTCATTATTTTAGATAGATCAAATTTTGAATTTTCAACCAAATTGAAAAATTTGTCATGATCATCTTGTAGTGCTTTTAAAAATCAACGTTTTTATTTTTCTTGTTTGAAATTTTAGGTTTTTCTTTTAAAAAATCAACAGTTTGTTTGCAATTTTTTCTATCTTGACTGAAAACCTTTCTCTGGTAAAAATGTAGCTTTAATTTAACTTTAATTAATTTTTTTACGGAAAACTTAAAATTCTAGTTGAAGCTTTAACTATTTTATTGAAATTTTCGTTTTGTTTTTGATATTTTTTGTTGTTGTTAAAAGTTTATTTCTTTAACTTTAAATGTAATTATTTCAATTAGATTATTAATTATCTTAGTTTAAAGTTTATATATTTAGTTTAAGAATCATAATTTCAGTTGACAACTCATCGCTTCGGTTGAAAACTTTTTTCCAGAAAATGTTTTTTTAATTGAAAACTTAACAATTCCATTATTGGTTTAAAAATTATATTTTTATTTGAAGAGAAAATTGTTCAATAAATTCATAATTTATTTTAAAACAACGCATATAAGTGCGTTTTAAATTGAATTACAAAATTATTGAACAATTGTTTTCTTCAAATTTAATTATTTTGATTGGGAAATAAATATTAAAATTATCTAGCAATTTGAATTTCCCGCCAAGGCTGGCAGTTCAAAACTGCCGTGATCAATTGAACAACTAATTTGACAGTTGCTCAAAGATCAGTGCCACCACAGTGTTATAATATAAAGTAAAATTTATGTATTTTTGAGTGTGATGAACACTTTTCATACACGTAAAATGTATGAATACCTGAATTCATTTTTCAAAATTACTTCTACATATATTTCAATGATTCCACGAATTAGTTAAAAAGACAAGCTTAAGAAATAAATATATTTTTTTTTAGAAATGCAATTTTGAGTGTAAAGTAAAATATAAAAAAAAGAATCATTTACATTTTTTATTAAAAATAATTCTTTAATGCTTTTTTATCTTGTCGACTGATTAATTAATTATCAGTAGATTACTAAATTCAACCGAAAAAAGGAAAGAGAAAATAAAAAAAATATATACACAAAGTAAAAGTTACTTTAATGACTCATATGTCAATATGTTTAGAGTTTTTCTGGAATGATTTTTAAAGATTATAATCAATCAAATTTTCAGAAATAAAAGTCAAAATGAAAAAAATGTACAATAAAAATGATTTGAATTTGAACATGAAAATTACAGTTTAATCCTTTTTACGTTATGAGCACATTAATTAAATATTAGCTGATGATTTTTACAATATTAAATTACATAAGGATTAAATTGTAATTTTTTTTAAACTTAGTAACATGAATTGATTATTTACTTTCAGTTTATGCAATTGAATGTTGATTATAATTTATATAATAAAAGTTAATGAATGTTCAAAATATCTCCTTTCCAATTACATTATTTTTCTAGAGTTTTAAATTTTGCAATGTGAAAAGAGCATCTGTATTCTGATTCCGAAGCAAATATATTTTAATTTTTGCTAAAATGGTTTAAAGTGTTATAAATAGATCGAATTTTGAAAAAAATGTCGAGTAAGAATTATTTGAATGATTCACTGACAATAATTATTGAATGCTTTATATATATGAAATGATTAACTGCTTATCAGATGATTATTTTTTTTACAATATTAAATAAGGTAAAGATTGAATTTTAATTTTTTCTATTCACCAACAAAAGTTAATTATTTATTTTATGGTGATGTGATTGAATATTTGGTATAATTTGTATAATAAAAGTTTATTTGTTTTTAACGTGTCTCTATCACAATGAAAATTTTCTGTCAGCTTGATAAATATACAGTTAAACCTGGATTCCGTGATCCTTCATTTAATGTTTTCGAGAATAGACGCCCCGTGGAGGGGATTGTTGAGAGGAGTTGCGGGAGGATCTGCGGTGCTCAGTCAAGCGTCACAGATCAGAGAGAGAAAAAAGAATGAGATAAAACAAATTTGTAGTCCAGAATTTGACAAAATAACATGAAACCTTGCTATTAAAGATTTTATTGCATCTTTTGTCATTTTTTCATAAAATTATTTTTTTATTTTCAATATTATTTTTTCTATTTAAACAAAAAAAAATTTTTTAGACTATGGATTTAATGTCGCTTTGAGTCCCAAAATTCACATTGAATCCCGGTTTGACCCTAATTCCAATAAATCATTGGTGAAAAATTGTTGATTTGTTGAAAAAATGATAGAATTGAAAAAGTTAGAGCATTTTCAAAATTGTTAAGACCAGTTTTTTAAAGATTTGAACATTTTATTTACGTCTTTATGTATATCACAAAAAGGCGAAAAATTGATCTCTTTTACATTTTTTTCATCAAAAGAAACTTATTAGAGTTACGGCATTTTAAAGATTAAAAAAAAGCAATCGAAAATAAACATTTTGAGCTAAAGAACGCATGATATGAAAAAATTTAAGAGACGAGAAAAATTTAGTTTTGACAGCCCTAAAGGATTCTCATAAAAACTTTTCGAATTTTCTTCAAAAAATAAAAAAATTTAATTTTAATCGAACGAAAAATAATGAAAAATAAAAAATTCTATTTTGTGCTCAAACTAAGAAAGATAAAAAAAATGAAAATAGTGCAATCAAGAAAGATCTACAAATTCCTTCAGATTCACTTTTTGATTGGATGCGTCGTTTTTGTTTGACTCGTGAATAATAAAATTAAAAATTAAATTTTTGGAAAAAAGCGACACAGGAAGCGAAAAAAAATGGAACAAAAAAAGTTGTCCAAAGAAAAAAGGTCTACAAATTTGTTATTAATTACGTTCTGATAGGAGGTGTAGTTTTTTTTTTTATCGTAAAAAACAATATTAAAAAAATTAAAATAATGTGAAAAGCCGACATGTGCGACAAAAATAGGGAATAAATAAAAGTTGATCAAACATAAAAAAGTACAAATTTGTTGCTAATTATTTTTTTATGAAGTGCGTACTTTTGGTTTTAATCGTAAAAATTAAGATGAAAAATTAAAAAATAAAATATTTGGAAACATGACATAGGCTACAATAAAATGTTAATTAACAAAATAATCTGCCTAAATTATATCAACAAATTTGCCTTGAATCGCTTTTCAGGAGAATTCGTAGATGTTGTTTTAATTTCGCAAAATATTATATACAATAGAAAAATTGTACTTTCCAATTAAAAAGTGAAAAATAACAACTGAAATAAAAAGTACATTTTTTATTAAGAACAGAAATTTCAATAAACCGGTGAACCACAAAAATTTCACCTCAAACAGACACTTTCAAAATTAAACAAATTTACGTTTCGCATAATCAGAATTTGACAAATTGGAACAGAAGCACTGGTTTTTTAAATAACAATTTTAATCGAAATTTTTACAGCTTTCAGGGATTGAAACTTACCAATCTTCAAAATAGAATTATTGAACTTTGAAAAAATACAAATAAATTATTTGAACATTAGGACTTTCAATTGGAAATTAGTACATATTTTTAATTAGAATCGAAAAACTTTTTAATTAATTTGTAGATTCTCGTCGTATGAAATTTTTTTAGTTTTTTATTTTTTATCAGCAAAGGTACTCTATTTGTGTGAAATTCCCCCCCCCCCCACCTTTTTGTCAAATGTTCACGTTTTAGAACCCCTAACCCGAAAAGAAGTTTGTTTACGAATTTGTATGTATGCGTGTGTGTCTGTAGATTTTTAATTTCTTAGGACGATAATTTTCGAAAGAATCTAAAGCAAAATCTACAATTCAAAAAGTGAACGCATTTTGAAAATTATTGATACCATTTTTTTAGGATTCAAAAATCCCATTTTCAGTTGTCAGTAATACAAAAAAAAAGACCGGAGTTATGGCATTTAAAAAATTTAAAAAAAAACGGTAATAAACATTTCAAGCCAAATAACGCACGATATGAAAAAACCGGCAGGAGCAAAATTTTGCATTAAGAGACACCCTGCAAGAGTTCATAAGAAATTTTCTAATCTGTCTGGAAAATTGCAATTTCAAATTTCGATTGTATGGAAAATAATGGGAAATAAAAAATTCCATTTTGCGGTCAAACTATGCGAGATACGACTAAAGTTAAATTGAAAAAAATTGTACACCCTGTAATGATGCACAGATTTTCTAGTATTCATTTTTTAACAGGACGCGTAGTTTTTGTTTAATTCGTAAAAAGCCGCATTAAAAATAGATAAATTCAATTTTTAGACAAACGATACCAGCTGCAAATAAAATTTGCTCACCCAAAAGAAAAAAAACTATAAATTTTTTAATAATCATTTGTTTACAAGATGCGTAGTTTTTGTTTTATTAGCGAAAAATAACATTGGCAATCAAAAATAAAATTTTCGGAAAAACGATGCAAGCTACCAAAACAGATGAATGAATCGAAATTTCGTATTCAAAAAAGATCTTTAGATTTGAAATAAACTTTTGTTATTAGAAGACATTCAAATTTGGAAAAATTAAATTTTGTGAAAAACGACACAAGCTACAATAATAGTTCAACTAATACAATTTTTCGCCCTAATTATTCTAAAAATTTTCGTAGAACAACTTCACGCAAGGATGCGTATTTTTAGTTCAAATCATAAAAGATAACACGGAAAATAAACAAATTAAATTTATGAAAAAATGATACAAGTTGCAACAAAATGATTGATAACAGGATTTTATTTTATTTTCTTACATTTGGAACAAAATCGAGTGTGAAGCACGAGACACGTAATAAGAATGTGTTCATTGAAGCCGATGGAGCTTTAACAAAAGAGAATTCCACAAATTACAATTGTCGATGATTTGTACTTTAATTTTAAAAAGTCTCTGCTCAAACTTGGCAATATATTTTTGGTTTAGGGCGCGAACAAATTAAACATTAAATAATTTTAATGAATTCGATTTGTTATCAAATAAAAAATGTAACTTTGGCTAGAATTATTTATCAATTTCCTGCTTTCATGCGTAATTTTTTTTTCGCTTCCCAACTCTGCAATTGAAAAAAATTAGCAATGAATATAAAATAGATTGAAACTAAAAAATTAAATTATACACATTTTACTGTAATCAAACGATACCCTAAAAGTTATTTCAGCAATCGCTTTTTGGTAACTTCATTATTCCGCAAATGGTAAATTATTATAATTTCACAAAAGCTCTACTTCCTGGCGTTCATTATTGAAAGGAGCAATAAAAAAGGAAAGTAGAGAATGTAAATTCCCGCGACATTATTACCAAGCCATGAGTTCTTTAGGAAGAACTACCACGCTGAGAAAAGAGCCCTCGTGTAAAGTTCACTTGTCCCACGAGAGGGACTTTAAAATACACAAGCAAACCTCCAACCGAGCCAAGTATGGAGTTAATTCGGATCGCTTCTATACGCAAACGAACCGTCTTTTTTATATGCATATTTTTTCCAATTCCTCTATTTTTCTTCTTATTTTCGATTCTTGTAATACTTCCACAAAGAATATTTTATAAACGGAATAAAAAACGAAATAAAAAATTTTTCTGATTACTTTTTTGGTTCAGAATAACGTACAGCCAACAAATATTGACCGACTATTAGTCTAGTGGAATAATTGTTAACATAAGTTCATTCATTGTCAATTATTTAAACAAATGGAAATAGCAAAATGGACAATAAATAATTTCGTTTTGGAATTTTTTAAAATAGAAATGATTACTGTGGGTCTAGTGGAATATTTATTAGTAATAATTAATAAATGATTAATAATTAATTTATCAGTAATATTTAAACAATACTTATTATAAATATTTGTTTTTTAATTAATCAATTATTGTTAATAAATATTCCACTGAAGAAATACTGATAATTTTTTAAAAGAAAATGTTTAAACAAATTCTATTTGTTTACACAATTTAAAACTAATGAATTATTGTTAATAAATATTCCGCTAGACCAATCGTAATAATTCTCAAGGAAAAAAAATGTATTAACAAATTCCTCTTGTTTAAAAAATTAAAAGATGATTTTAGCAAAATTCATAATCAGTTGATAAATTAAACATTTAAAGAAATCAAACTTAATAAATAAATGCATTATTCGGATATCTGTCGATGGATTTTTTTTTATATCAGTCTTTTTAATTGGGAAAACATACTTTCAAGAAATAATTAGTTAGTAAAATTTTTTTTTGTATGTTGTCTAATATTGGAATATCTTTAACTAATGTTACTCTATGTAATTGAGGTGATTTCAACCATTTTTCTATTATTGACGAGCCATTTTTTTCGTCATATTTGTTTATTCATAAAAAATTGTAAACTAAATTAAAAAATCAGGCTTTACAACTCTCTAAAAATCCTTTTCAGAAACACGCGCATTATTATGCCAGGTGTTACAAGTCAAATCTTTCAATGATAGGAGAAAGAAAATCTTTTTTGAAAAAATCAAATTAATAGAATTTTGAATCATAGCTCCATCTAGTATGTGAAGACACTAAAAAATTTTGTTATGTCCTGATGACAATACAGTTTCCTTGGAATATTTAAAAATTTTTAAATATATTAATTCATTTTAAACATAAAATGCCTTCTCTACTATAAAAGACGGCGTTTGAACAAAATACTTGAATTTACGCCAAATAATTAAATCTCGAACATAATAGTTAAATTTTTAAACTGAAAAGATAAACTCTGAACAAAAAAGTGTCATAAGTTATATTTTTCAAGAAATCTGTATTTTCATCGGAGGATCACAGAGATTCTGATCGTATTTTTAAATTAGATGGAGCAATAAATGATAAATTTGTGTAATTACATATTCCCTGACAAATATTCTAGTCCACCGCTTCGCAGGAAATATTTTTCTTGAAAAAAAAATTGAACAAAATTTTTTTTAAATTCATCGCTGCATCTGGTCTGAAAATAAGTTAAGGATTCCTGTTATTTTTTGATGATAACACAAATTCCTAGAAAATTTTGAATATGCAACACCTGAAAAAAGTTATATATTTAAATTTAAAAAAAAATTATACGAAAAAAATAATTTAAAAACAATTTTAAAATAATTTAAAATCAAAACAGATACATTTTTAATAAAAAAGGACAATTTTCTTAAGTTAAACTTTCAGACAGAAAAGATTTCACTTCATTTTTCAACAATAAAATATAAATTTTAAAATAGTAAAATTTTAACGAAATAGTTAAATTCAGAACAAAACAGTAGAGCTTTCAACAAAGGGTAGGACTTCTTAACAAAGTAGAATTATTTTCAACCAAACCGTTACATTTTTATCCAAGAAAAATGTAATTTCTGCTAAGTCAGGTGAATCTCAAAATCAAATTGACAAGCTTTTAAGAACGAGTTGATTTTTTAACCGAACAGTTGCATTTTTATTCAAGAAGGATGACATTTCTTCTAAAACAAATGAATTTTATAAAAGATACTTGAAAACAAATTTTCATACAAAGAAGATTATTGTTCACTTTCGAACAGAAAAAAAGAATTATAAACGATAAGTTAATTTTCTCCAAAATAGTTGATTTTTTGAGAAAAAAATATGATTTTTTAATCTAATTGTTACATTTTCAACCAAACAGTTGCATTTTAGTCCAAGAAAAGTGAAAATTATATGAAAGAGCGCCAAATGCAAATCTGAAACAAAACGTTAATGCTCTACAAAAAAAAATTGAATTTTTAATCCAAAATTATGCATTTTTAAGAAAACTGTAGAATTTTAAACCAAAAAGGATGTCATTTTTAGAAAATTGTTCAATTTTCAACGAAATAATAAAGTTTATGACTAAAAAGATCATTTTGAGGATACATTTTTTGTGAATTTCAAAAATGATGTTCATGAATAAAGGACCCCGCCCCCATCCGTAACAAAAAACTTTATAAAATATTTTTGGACCCTTCCTACTTAATCTGTTACATAATTTACGTACGGTCTCTAATTTGAGAAAGAAAAACTTGTACTGGCTTTCTAGAATTTAATTAGTCTGCTTTGTTCATTACAAGGATGAATAGGCTAAACTAGTTAAATTAACTAGAGTAGTTTTGATTCAATTTACTAGCAAAACTTGAAAATTTAAAACAATTTTTACAGAAATCTTAATTGCAAGGAATATTACAAATTAGAAAAATGAAAAATAGTAATTTAAAAAAGGAATCGTTAATCAGAAATACACACTACCACAAGCCATTTCAGAATAGATGGAAAATGAATCTTGTTTAATTTTTTAATTAAATTTTTTCTGAAAAAAAGATCTACTCTTCGCTATTTGCCATTTCAAGCAGTTCAATTTTCAACTAAAAATATAAATTTTGCACTAAAAAATAGCGAATTCAAAAAAGAAAGTTCAATTTTTATTTAAAGAATGGCTGTTTCAACAATAAGATTAATTTTCTGATAAACAGACAAATTTATGCTAATAAGGTCAATTTTTAACCAAAAATGAAATAGCTGCATTTTGAGTTATAAAAAAAAGTATCAGCAATAACAGAAAAGGATTTTCAAAAAATAGGTGAAATTTTTGGCTGAAAAAATGTATTTCCAATGATAAAAAATAAAATCTTTCACAAAAATATATAAGTTGATTTTTCCACCAAAAAATAACGATTTAAAAAAAAAATTTTATTTTTAACCAAAAATGGAATTACAGTTAAGAAAATTATTTTTTATAAGAAACGAATTTTTAACAAAATAGTTCACTTTTTGACATACAACAATACATTTTTAAACTGGAAAAATAGTTTAAATAGTTAAAATTTTTATCTGAAGAAATGAATTTTTAATTCAAGAAGATAAAATTTCAATTAGAAATGCAAAAGATAAATTATCAATATAATAAAATTTGTTCTAAATAGATGAACTTAAAACTAAAGAAGATAAATTTGAAAAAAATGGAATTTCAATTTGAATAAATCAATTTTCATGAAAAAATAATTCTAAACAGAATAGTTAACTTTATAATTAAAAAGATTAATTTATAAACGAAAATAATCATTTTTTATTAAGAAATAAAAATTAAGCTGGAAAAAGTAGATTTTTTGAAAAAAAAATGAAAAACTGCATTCTCAGTTTAAATAAAAAATTAATTTAGAGAATAAGATGAGCTTTTAAGCCAAAAAATTAAGTTGAACCAAGAAGATTAATTTTTTACGATGAAAAGTCAAATTTTATATTATATACGAGAATGCTAAAAAACAACTGAATTTTCAAATAAACCAGATAAATTTTAGACCTAAAAATACAATATTTAAATCTTTAAGAAAAAAATTAAATATCATCAGGACAAAAAGCAAGTTTATAATAATATAATTGAATTGTAAAATAAGAAAATGAATTTTCAACCAAGGAAAATAACTTCCACCAAAAAAATGAATTTTCAAGAAAAAATAGGTTTTTGAACCAAATAGTGTAATTTTACATCTAAAACAGAATTTTTTTTCATAAGCATTTATATTAAAAATATATTTTTAAATGCATATAATTACTTACATACGACAAAAATTTTTAGTTTTTGTTAGAAACAGCAGAAAATGCTAAAAATTATAAATAAAACTATGCAAATCTATAAACATTCTACAAAAACAGCCTCTTTCTCTCTAGTGATATCTTGCATCGCTTACAAGAGATTTGAAGAAATATTGATGAAATAAATATGTATGGCTTTGAGTAAAAATACAAAATTTACATTTACAAAAAAAAAAATCGACGGCACTTTTTTAAATTTTGCACTTTTTAAAATGGTCTCGCGAATATTTAAAGATTTTGGTATTACTCGCCAGATTAAGGAAGGTAAATTAAAAGGATTTTAATCAAAAATTGAAAAATTGTTGAAAAACAAAATTTTTTCACATCTATTGTTATTGTAATTGTAAGCTGCTTTGCTTTAACAATTACTTTTATTTACTGAATTTCTCGAGAAACGACCTGACATCAAATTTAAATTATGAGTTTACTTGAGACTATCAGAGCAAACAGCCATTGGCATACTAATAGTACCCTATACCTCAAGTAATGGCAAACAAATGGACAATGGTCAGTAAACAGCAGTCAATACCGAGAATCCATGAGAGAACTCAGTGACCGAGATTGTTGATTGTAAACTGAAACTGACTTCAAAAGCCATGGTAAACATTTAAAGAAAAATCATATTCGTAATTAAATTTATATAAACAACAGCTTATGAAAAATAAATAATGCGTAGGGTATCTAAAATAATTCTGAATTAGTTAAAATTGTTTAAAAATAATTTTTATATTAAATTTTTTTCAATTTGAATGCATAATGTGGCGCATTGAGTACCTGCGTACTGCGCCTTTTCACTGAGTTGTTATTTTTTTTTAGGGAAAAGACCCATCCCCCCTCATTTGAAAGAAAAGCCGATTTTGTTATCAAAGGAGTAAGTATTAATACATTATAAACATAATTGTTTAAAAAATTCATTATTACTTTTAATAATATTCTCTTTGAATAATGCTATTAATTACGACCCTGAATTAGCTATACATATAGATTTGAAAATTGGGCAATTTATTTAAACAAAATTAATTGTCCTATAAAAAAAATAAAAAAATATATGAATTCGACTCAGCAAAACCTCTAGGTGATTTTCGAATTATGTCAAAATAATTATTTTCAAACAATTTTATTGTTATAAAGAAATGGGAACGCAATATAAACAATCGTATGAGCTAAAAAATATTTTCGAACACATTACTTGATACTTCCATAAAATACCCCTAGGTGATTTTAGAATGAACGGAAAAGAAAAAATTATTTAAAGAAATAGAATGCTTATAATTTTTTTTCGTTTTTCACGATTTAATGTACAATAATGCCTTTCCAAATCAATTTCTACATTCGGACATATAGCTAGAACGAATAAATTGTCCCAGAAAAAAACTGAAGGTATAGTTGAAGGCCTTTCACCCATATCTCTAGGTGATTTTTTACTCAGTGAAAAAAATATTATTTAAACAATTATATTGTTTATAATATTTATAGTTTGTTTAAACAATCAGTGAACAACAATTTAAACTGACTGAGACCTAGATATCTAATCTGGAATATTTTATAAAAAAGAAATTTCGAAATGTAAAAATTCCAATTTAAACATTTTTTTACCCCCTCCACTCTGACTCGAAAAATCCGTTGAAAATGAATTTTAAAATTGGGAACTATAGCTAGAAAGAACTAATTGTCCTAGAAAAAAACTAAAGGTATAGTTGAAGGCCTCTCATCCATATCTCTAGGTGATTTTCGAATCATTAAAAAAATGTATTATTTAAACAATTATATTGTTTATATAATTAATAATTCATTTAAACAATCAATGAACAACTATTCACACTGGCTGAAAACTGTATATCTAATCTAAAATATTTTAGAAGGGAATTAAATTTTCCGAAATGTAAAGGCTCCAATTTAAACATTGTTTTTACTCACTCCACTCTGACTCGAAAAATCCCTTGAAAATGAATTTTAAAATTGAGAACTACAGCTAGAACGAACTAATTGTCTCAGAAAAAAACTGAAGTTATCGTTGAAGGCCTCTCATCCATATCTCTAGGTGATTTTTGAATCATTAAAAAAATTTGTTATATAAACAGTTATATTGTTTAAAATATTTATAATTTGTTTAAACAATCAGTGAAAAACATTTAGACATCTAGTTGTCAGTAATTTTGAATCATTTTTCACTGATTGTTTAAATAAATTATTAATTGTATGAAAAATATAATTGTTTAAATAATAATATTTTTTTATTGATTCGAAAATCACCTAGAGATATGGATAAGAGGCCTTCAAAAACACCTTCTGCTTTTTTTTCTGGCAAAATTAGTTCCTTCTAGCTATATTTCCCAATTTTAAAATTCATTTTCAAGGAATTTTATAAGTGAGAATGGAGGGGCTAAAAACAATGTTTAAATTGTAATTTTTACATTTTTGAAAATTAAATTCCGTTCTAAAATATTCCAGACTAGATATCTAGTTGTCAGTCAGTGTGCATTGTTGTTCACTGATTGTTTACACGAATTATTAATGTTATAATCAATGTAATTGTTTAAATAATAATTTTTTTAATGATTCGCAAATAACCTAGACGTATGTGTGAGAGGCCTTCAACGACACCTTCGGTTTTTTTCAAGGACAATTAGTACCTTCTAGCTATAGTTCCCAATTTTAAAATTCATTTTTAATTGATTTTTTGAGTCAGAGTGGAGGGGGTAAAAGCAATGTTAAAATTGGAATTTTCACATATCGGAAAATTAAATTCCATTCTAAAATATTCCAAATTAGATAGTTGGTTGCCAAAAAAATGTCAATTGTTTTTCACTGATTGTTTAAACAAATTATAAATATTATAAACAATATAATTGTTTAAATAATATTTTTTTCACTGATTCGGAAATCACCTAGAGATATGGATGAGAGGCCTTCAACGATACCTTTAGTTTTTTCTGGACAATTTGTTCGTTCTAGCTATATTTCCGAATATAGAAATTTATTTGGAAAGACTTTTTCGGCATTCAGTGAGAGTGGAAGGGATATAAACAATATTAGATGGATGGAGTGTTGACGATGCTTTTTTCGTTAAATCTCAAAATAGTATTATTTTCATTTAGTTTGCGTTATCAGGTGTTTCTTAACATTATTGTACATTAAATCGTGAAAAACGAAAAAAAAATTTATAAACATTCTATTTGCTTAAATAATTTTTTTTCGTTTATTCGAAAATCGCCTAGGGGTATTTTATTGAAGTATCCATTAATGTGCTTGAAAATATTTTTCAGCTCATACGTTTGTTTTATATTGCGTTCCCATTTGTTTATATCAATAAAATTGATTAAAAATCATTATTTTTGCATAATTCGAAAATCACCTTGAGGTTTCAAAATTTTGTATATGGATCAAATTTAATGTAAATTCATCGCTGAAAAGTCGAAGAAAAGTTAGATTTTTTAGAAAAACTCGCATTTTTCTAGCATTGCTCTAAGAAAATATAATTAAAAACAATAATAACTAATTTAAACAATTATATTTGATAAATTGCGTAAACGCCTTAAGTTAATAGTTTTAAAAAATTTCAAGAGAATGCAAGTCTCTAGCATTAATATAGAAAAAGATAGTTATTAATAATAAAAATTTGTTAAAAAAATTATGTTTGTTAAATTTTATTTATTATTATAACAGTCTTAGTTGAAAATGGACAAAAAATTAAAAATTGGTGAAAAACATGCAGCTTTCTGGCAATTATATAAGAGAAGATAGTTATAAACAATAATAAATTGTTTAAACTGGTATTTTCTTTAATTTGCATTATTTATTACTGTGAAAAATTTCGAAAAAAACTGAAATTTTTTACCATTATTCGACGAGAATATTATAACTAATAATAAAAAATTGATTAAACAACTAGTATGTTCGTATTAATTACATATTACCTCACCCTTATTAAAAATTTATCCAAAAGTGCAAATTTTGGGAAAAGCCGTGAATTTCTATCCCTATTCTAAGATAAAATTACTAAAAACAATAATAAACTCTTTAAACAATTTATGTAAACATCCAGTTATCAGTATAAAGTTGAAAGTTAATTTTTCTTAATTAAAAAATATACCCTCATATTATTGGCTAAAAGTTTCACTCTTATGGTTAAAAATTATAATATTTGGTTGAAGATTTCCACATTTTTGTTGAAAACTCTTTTTTTCTGATTATAAAATTAATTTATCTCTAAATTCGACTGTTCTACTTTTTGTTGAAAATTGAACTATTTGATCAAAAATTCGTCCTTTTTTGGTTGGAACTTTATTTTTAAACTGAAAATGTAAATAACTAATATCTTATTGGTTAAAGATGGAAAATTTTTAGTAAAAAGATTGATATTTTCAGTTCAAAATAAACCTTTATTCATCAAAAATAAATTGATACGTTGAAAATTTATCTTTTTAGGAGGAAAATTCTTGTTTGACAATAATTTTTTTTTTGTAAATGCAAGGACCTGTTCGAGAAATTATCTTCGCAGGTTCAGAATCCAACGACTTGGGTAAAAGGTCAACTTTTTCACTTATCTGTTTTCTCGAAAAGTTGTCACTTAGCCTTTTAGATTGAACTCGATATCTTATCGATATTAAAATTTTTTATTGAAAAGAATTTATTCCCCCATTATTGCCCTAATTGGGTGAATATTGACACATGGGGAAATGTAGCTCTTGCGGTATTGTAAAACCTGGGGTATTGTGCCACCAAAGGTAATGTGCTACACGGGGGTAACGTGCCACATGAGGTAACTTGTCACATGGGGCTACGTGTGACATGGAGCAATTCGTCACATTGGGCAACGTGTCACATTGGGCAACGTGTCACATTGGGCAACGTGTCACATGAGTTAACGTGTCACATGGGGCAACGTGTCACATGGAGTAATGTGTCACATAATGTATCCTAGAGCTGTTGGTCCACACAGTTCTCGTAATCATTAAAACACGAGTGTCTAAAGCGAGAGTCGGGTGTACTTGCAAAACAAAAAAAAGTAATTTTTATTTTTTAAGCATTGAAACCATTTTTTTTCACATTTATATTAGAAAATGTTAAATTCTGCACCAACCCCAGCAGCCTGCATTAAAAACCACTATCCCGTATTTTTGGAACGTCCTTGATGTCTTAAAATTAATTTTTTCAGATAAATTAGAAATGTTCAGATTGAATCAATTCTCTCGGTTGGTGAGGATTTGAACTCTTTGTAAATTTTGTTAAGTAGGTAACGTGGTAAAAAGGCTGATGGAGATTCCTTGTTCAGAGTGATCACTAATCTGTTTACCTTTTACGATCGGGAATGATTGTCATGCCCCACTTAAAATCATCATCCACAGGCACATAGTATAGTCCTGGAACATATACTCGTATACATCTGCAGAGGCATTTCGAGGGATCGATCGAATAACAGTCCCTTGTCTATTTGCGTATTCCACCTAATTAATGCCATTCAACTCGGCAGCTCGGTATACTGTTCCCCCTGGCTCTGTACACTCTGATCTCCGTTTCCAGGATCGGTTTGAACGCGGTTGAACGCCCAACTGAATCTCAAGGGTCTTTTCTCATCTTGTCTCCGTTCCGTTATGACATGCATATTACCAAACTACACGTGGTACGTGTCAATTCCACAAGTTTGACAGAACCTGATGTATCACTCTAATACGTGTCTGATGCGAATACACATTGTAATTAGTGAAAAGACCCACGGGATCATGATTAAGGTTATTATTATCTGTATATTATAAAAAGTTGTCAACACCACCGTTGTGCCAGGAATCTAGGGCCCGTCACTAACGTTACCCGCAAAGCTACATTACCCCATGTGTCACATTGCCCCATGTGTCACATTGCCCCATGTGTCACATTGCCCCATGTGTCACATTACCCCATGTGACACATTACCCCACGTGACACGTTACCTTTGGTGACAAATAACTAACATGACAGATTGCATTTTGTGACACATTACCCTATGTGACACGTTACCCTTGGTGACACATTACCCGATATGACACGTTACCTCATGTGACACGTTACACTTGATACATTACCTGATATGACACATTACCCCATGTGACGCATTACCCCATGTGACGCGTTGCCCTTGGTGACACATTACCCCATTTAATGCTACATTATTACCCTACGTCCCAGTTCTATCCGAGTAAGGCGAAATTGTTAAATTTTGAATCTGCAAACATAATTTCTCAACCAGATACTTGCTTTCGCAAAAAATAAAATCGTCAACCCAGCCGCTGTAAAAAAACCTTTTATTTAAAAATTAATATTTTTCGTTATAAATCCAACAGCTAGGTTTTATAGTTGAACTGTTTTCTTAAAAATTAAAAAAATTCTTTCTTGCTCAAACAAACAAATTTTTTGTCGAGAATTCTAGAATTTTATGAATTTTTGTATAGTTAATTAATTTTTTTGTTTAAACTTTCATCTGTTTAGGTGAAAATTCAACTTTTTGGTTGATAGCTCTTGAATTTGTTTATAAATTCGTTTTTTTGGAAAAAATTAATCTTTATGTTTAAAAATTCATCTTCATGGTTAAAAATTTAACGACTACATTTTACAGTTAGACTACTTTGTTGAAAATTATAAAAAATATATATTTTTCTTTCTTTCTTATAAATTCAACTTTTTGGTTCAGAGTTCTTTAATTTTTCTAAAAAGTCTTTTTTTTTGTTAAAAAACTAATCTGTTTCTTTAAAAATTCATCTTTTTGATCAAAAGCTCAACAACCAGCTTTTAAAGTTGAACTGCTTTCTTAAAACTAGAAAAAATAATGTTTC
The DNA here is from genome assembly GCF_010883055.1 of Belonocnema kinseyi. Classification (NCBI taxonomy): domain Eukaryota; kingdom Metazoa; phylum Arthropoda; class Insecta; order Hymenoptera; family Cynipidae; genus Belonocnema; species Belonocnema kinseyi. The sequence continues at coordinate 13,845,590 of NC_046664.1, read as the reverse complement.
CTTTCTTTCTTAATAATTTAATTTTTTGTTTGAGAATCCTTGAATTTTATTTGAAAAGCGTCTTTTTTAGTAGTAAATTAATCTTTTTGTTCGAAAATTTATCTTCTCAGTTAGAAATTTAACAAATGAGTTTAAAAATTAAAATACTTTCTTGAAAATTAGAAGAAATGTGTGTTTTTTTAAAAATTTCTTTCGTAAAAATTCAGCGATTTGAAAGCAAATTCTTGAATTTTATTAAAAATTCTTCCATTTTATTTAAAAAGTTAACTCTTTGGTGAATGATTCTTCAATTAAATTGAAAATTCGTCTTTTTTGCAATAAATTAATCTGTTTCTTCAAAAAATTTTCTTTTGTAGTGGAATCTTAAACTTATTGTTTGAGAACTCTTTAATTATAGTAAAAATTTGTCTTTTTTGTAGTTAAATAATTTTTTTTAATTCATCTTCTTGGTTAAAAATGTAACGACTAGGTTTTACAGTTAAACTACTTTCTTGAAAATTTGAAAAAAAAAAACATTTTTCTTTCTTTCTTATAAATTCAACTTTTTGGTTAAGAGTTTTTGAATTTCTCTAAAAATTATTTTTTTTTTCGTTAAAAAATTAATCTGTTTGTTTAAAAAATAATTTTTTTATAAAACATAACGACTAGCCTTTAAAGTTGAACTACTTCCTTAAAACTGAAAAAAAAATTTCTTCCTTTCTTAAAATTTCAATTTTAGGTTGAGAATTCTTAAATTTTTTTAAAAATTCGCCTTTTTTAGTAGCAAATTAATCTTTTGTTTAATTTCACAATTAGGTTTTAAAGTTGAGTGACTTCCTTTAAAATTAGAAAAACATTTTTTTCATCTTTCCTAAAAATTAAACTTTTTGGTTGAGAATTTATGAATTTTGTTAGAAATTCGTTTTTTCAATTAAAAATTAATCTTTTAAATTGAAAATTCATTTTCTCGGTTAAAAATTTAACAATTAGGTTCCAAAGTTGAACTACTTCCTTGAAAATTAGAAAAAAATTTCCTTCTTTCTTAAAAATTAAACTTTTTTGTTGACAATTCTTGAATTTGATTAGAAATTCTTCTTTTTTACTCAAAAATTTAACTTTTTAGTTCAGAATTCTTGAATTTCAGTAAAAATTCAAATTTTTTAGTATTTAATTGATATTTTTTTGTAGAAATTCATCTTTTTTAATGAAAATTCAACATTTTTCTTAGAGAATTCACAAAATTTTTTCCTTTCCTTCCTAAAAATTCAACTTTTTGGTTGAGAATTCCTGAGTTTTGTTGAAAATTATTTTTTGTTGTTAGTTAATCAATCTTTTTGTTCAAAAATTCATCTTCTTGGTAAAAAATTTAACAATAAGGATTCCAAGATAAGCTGCTTTCTTAGAAATAGGAAAAAAATGTTTCTTTGTTTCCTAAAAATTCAACTCTTGGTTTGAGAATTCCTGAATTTTGCTAAAAATTTTACTTTCGGTTAAAAATTAATCTTCTCTTGAATTTATTGAAAGATTCGTCTATTTTTGGAGCAAACTATTCCTTTTGTGTGAAATTCATCCTTTTGCATAGAAAATCCAACTTTTTGGTTGAAAATTTCGGAATTATGTTCAAAATTGAACTTATTTTTAAAAAATGCATTAAGATTCAAAATGTTAGTTAAATAATTATCTATTTGTTCGGTAATTGAATTGTTAAGGTGAAAATTCCTTTTTTTTTGCTGAAAAATTACTTCTGTAATTGAAAATTTATCTAATTCATTTTTGGTCGAAAATAGTTCATTTTTCAATCAAAATTCACCTTTTTAATGACTTTGCACTATTTTGTCATAAATTAGTCTTTTTGTTATTAAAAATTAATCTACTTTAGTTAAAAATTCAACTTTTGTGCTTAGAATTCTTGTATTTTCTTGGAGATTCGTTTTTTTTTTTTATAAAATCAACTTCTTATAATCAAGATTTCATTTTTTTATTTGATAATCATCCTTTTTTGTATAGGAATTTCGTCATTTTATCTTTAAGTTTAATAATTTAGTTAGGAAACTCAGCCATTTAGTAGAAAATTCGTTTTTTTTATAATGCAAGATTATTGTTTGTAATTAAAAGTGTTACTATTCCATTTTTGATTGAAAATTTACCTTTCTTAGTTTAAACATTAAATAATTTCAAGTTTATAATTCTGTTTGCAACTGGATTCGCTATAAACACAAAAAAATCAACATAAACGTAAAATCGGGGCTCACCTGAAGGCTACGTTACTTGGGGGGGGAGGTCAAAAATTGCCCAAAATTGGTAACGTAATTTATGAATGATCCCCCATCTCTATTCAATGATTTTATGTTGATTTCGAATGTCTATACCAAGAACTTTATGTAGCTTTCTAAAAAACGTCGTTTATTGTTTATAATGATAAATTTATATTAAAATTAAAGAAATTTAAATGAGATAAATATCAAAGACAAAATACTATTTAACGTTAAATAATGAAATTAATGTTTAGAACTCCTGAAAATAAAACCAAGAATCCAACGACTACATTTGGATAACCACCATAAAATATTGTTATTGAAATTTTTAATTTATTTACTTTATTTTTTAATTTTTCCGTGATAAGGGTGCTGCATAAGTGCTGAAACTTCAATCTTTATTTTTTAAAGATATTTTTTTGTTTTGATTTGATAAATATAAAATTGAAAAAGGCGAAAAAAATAAAAAAGAGGAAAGAGGATTTGGTTGGTTGCTTTCTCATTATTCTTTCCTCTTTTTCATTTCTGTCCAAGGAAGAAACTTATTTTCTTTCCTATTTTCCTATTTTCTGTGTTCTGCACATTAATTTATATTATTCTCCTTGGATGCAAAAGAAAGCTTAATTTTTGTACTCCTAATAATGTTTGATTCGGTTTCCAAATCGAGTATCTTCTTCAACCCTAGAAACATCCTGGTCCGTAGAACATATTTCTAAATAAATGGAGCCTGCCTATCTTGATAATAAAATCCAATAATATTTTTTTTGAACATATGATTTCTCAGTCACCCCTAAGTTACATATCTATAGTCTGTGGCGGTGGTCTTTTGCTCGATAGTAGCAGGTGCAGCAAATCGAGGGAGATTTGCAAGCAGACAGTAAGTGCAAGCATGATACCGATGGGAGTTGGCTACGAGATAAATTTCTAATGGGAATTCGGTTCGATCGTGTTTCATTCCTATGGGTAATATATGTATGCACATTTCAGCACAAGGCGAATTCTATACTTCTGTATATATAGCAGAAAATTCCAGCTGCGTTTTTCTTGACAGACAGTTGTTCATCCTCTTTGTTTTCTTCCTTCCAAACTACCAACGCCAACAAACCTGTCTTCATCCTAACTTCAAACAAAACATATCTTCTTCAACCAGAAATAGGTTAGCAAGTCTTTTTAGATTCAATTTTTTTAATGCCTTTATTCTTTCAGCTAGGGGTTTGGATAGTCGATATTTTTAATTAGTGGTGTTTTATCGCTATTTATTCTTGCTCCTTCTCGATATCAATTTCCGAGCAAGTCCATCAGGATAGAGACTGATAATGATACTAGGTATACATGAATCTTGAGCTCGCAAAGCAAACTTTCACTTTGACTGATTGCACCTGACGGAATGAAACTGACATGCAACAGAATCAAATCGAAGGAGAGGATCAGATGCATCATCTGATACATCATGAATGCAGCAAATTTCTGATAGGAGTGTCAGTGAAGAGAAAGAGAAACGTAGCAGAAATTTAAAAATTGTTTTGATAATTATTTGGATCTGGTGAAAAATAAAGCAGCATGCAAATAATGTGCTGAAAGATGAAACAAAAGAACTATGCAAATTAAAAATAGAGACTTCACTACTGGACTAATGAGGAATTTGGAAAATTATTATCAGAAAGTTCACAAAGCTACCTATGTAGATCATTATTTGTAAAAATCTAACAAAATCAAATAAGCATTTTAAAAATCATATCTTTGTTTTAATTTTGGTTTTTAACTTGCTACACAAGGACAACAAAGGAATACCTGCCATTTACATTCTTTGACGAAGAAACAACTAAAAGCGTTTTTAAATATCTTAATGAGAAATTGAACGTGCCGATATAGAATATAGTGCAAGCTTCATTCAAATCAACGTTCGATAAAACTGAAAAATTATTTTGAAAATCCTAAATAACAAATTGGCTAAAGGGTTAATCTCTTGAATGACTAACAGCCTGATGTTGCTAGAGCATTAGCCAAGTTGCACAATTTGAACTTCATTTTGTTTAAATATATTTATTTCTAAATAACGAATCTGCTAAAAGCTTAGACTCATGGATGACATGCATCCTAAATTCGTTAGAAAATGATCTGATTTTGCATAATTTTAACTTTAACATTTTGAAATGTATTTATATTTCTAAAAGCTTTGTCTAAAGCGCTGTTCGAACAAACTCAAAAAATAACTTTTGAGATTTTAAATAACAAATCTGCTAGAAGCTCAATCTTATGGATTACCTGCAGCTTAAATTTTTAAAAAAATCAGGTGTTGTTGCATATTTTTGACTTCAACATTTTGAAATATATTTATATTTAAGAGAGACTTAAACTGCTGTTCGATCGAATTCAACAAATCATTTTTGACATTCTGAATAACGAATCTGCTAGAAGCTTAGATTCATGGATGAAATGCAGCTCAATTATTTAAGAAAATTAGCGTCTTGACGAAAATCAGGTTAATTTTGAACTACTAAATTGCCTTTTCTAATTACCAAAGTGATTGTGTAAATTAACGCCCTTAATGTTGAATATTTTATTCGTGTATCGAGCGAACGTGGAGTCGTAAATAAAAATTCAAACTGGGCCTGAAATGTTTCAAGTTGTACGCTAGAAGCATTTTTATACTTAGCCACAATTTCGCTCCTAACTTTAAAAAAAAAAACATAAATATTTTTAAAACTCAAAGAAATATTTGAATTCGAGAAGAAAAAGATGAATTTGCAACAAAATGGTTGAATGCTTTAAGGCAGTTGTCGTTCCAATAGTCAGATATCTGAAATAAATACTTTTTCTTTGATTTTAAGAATAAAAGTATCATAACTAATGTTGTTTCAAATAAAAATAATTTTTTATGGAAAATGTAAAAATTCAAAGAGAAAAAAAATAATTTTAACTATGTTCTTTTTAATTAAATGTATTCTGACCGTCCTTTCTTACCAATTTTTGGAAAATTATTGCAATTTAATTAATGTCGGCTTTTTTCCGCGAAAACATTTTCTAAAGCTCTAATGTTTCGTATTTTAAAAATAACTAAATAATCTTAAAATTTAATTATTTCTTAAAAAATTGTTTTCCTAAAAAAATTTTTCTAACAGTTTAGAGCCATAGAATCCAGCGAAAATTTAGTTTCAAAATTGGAAACAGCAGAAATGTAAAAAATGTTTTATCGGAAAAAATAAGGCATCATTTAATAAAATGCAATTATTTTTCAAAAATTGGTAAAAAAGGACGGTCAGAAAAAATTCAATTGCAAAAAACATGGTACCAATTATCGCTTTTTGTGAATTTTAAAATTTTTCATAAAAAAGGTTTTTTATTTGGAATGACACCAGGTATAATATTTTTATTGATAAAATCATGGAAATTTTTTTGTTTAGAAATCTGAATTTAAGCACAACTACCTTAACTAAAGAGGTTATTAATTTTCCACCAGATTTGTGCTCTTAACCAAAAAGACCAATTTTTTACAAAAACGTTCATTTTTAACCCAAAAGCGATAACTTTTTAAAGAAATTGTTGAATTGTTAACAAAGGAATTGAATTTTCAAATAAATTATTAAATTTTTAATTAAAATATGAGTTTTTAGCAAAAAATAGCATAGATTTTTCAAGCAAACAGAATTGAATTTTTAACAAAAATAGGAAGGGAATTATACGTCAGAAATATCAGGTTCTGCAAGTGGTCGTTAGATTTGAATAAAATTTGTTGAAATTATGGTGCTATATAAGAGACATTTTGGTCCCAATGGATCTTAAAAAATTGTCTAAATTTTTGGTGTTACGCCATATATTGAATTTTTTGATTGGATTTTTTTATAATATTGACATTTCGTTAACTGATAATTGAATTTAACTATAAATTTGGATGTATTTGGGATAAAATTATACCTTTTCGAACTATAAAAATGTATGTAACAAGTTTTGAAATTTTTCATAAAAAAAGTCTAAACAAATTATTGATTCAATTTTTGTTAAATACTATTCTTTAAATTTTTTTAAACAGTATATAAAGATTCCTTCTAAACTCACCTTCTATTGAAAAAATTCGATTTTTTAATTTTCTAAAATATTATTTGTTTCATCAATTTTCATTAAAATTGAACGACCGCTTGCAGATTCTGATATTCCTGATATGTGAATGCGCGTTTGCACTTTCTTATCTAATTGTACTAATTAATAGATTATTTTTTAGTAACAAATTTTTTTTTTTTGCCAGCAAAGATTTTATTTGAAAAATGTTTAAATTTGGCCTCAAGAAAATGCCCAAACAAATTATTGATACAATTGTTCGTGAAATACACTTGTTTTAATTTTTCTTAAATTAGAATATCAAAATATCCTTAGAAAGGTTGCCTTTTATTGAAAAACTTCATTTTTTTTATAGTATTTGTTTCACCAAGCTTCATTAAAATTGAACGACTACTTGCAGATTCTGATATTTCTGACGAGTAATTACCCGTTAGGATTTTCTTATTAAGTGTTATTAATTAAGATATTAATTTTGCATTGAACAATAACGTTTATAATAGAAAAATATTTAATTTCTATCAAAATAGATATATTTTCAAACAAAAAAGAACTTGCCAAAAGAGAGTTGAATTTTCTACTAAAAAAGATTTTTCTGTCAAGAAAGAATGAAACCTTAAACATAAAGGTTGCATTTAAAAGCCAAAAAACTGAATTTTGTACAAAAAAGTTAAAGTTTCAACAAAAACTAGGATATTTCTTTAAAAAAGTTAACTTTCTACAAAAAAGTTAAATTTTTTATTGGGTTCTATTAATTCAGTTTGCATTTACTAAAATGAAAGATTTTAAAAGATTGTAATAAGATGTTTGTAATACTTTGTATTTCTTTAAATTACTTTAAACTCCCTTGATATCTGTTGGAAAACTTCTTTGTCACTTGAGATCTTTAAAGACTTTTGAAATACCTTAGAATATTGCTTATACTATAAATAATTTATAAAGTTATTATATATTAAATAAAAGATATAAAATCTTTCGTAAAAAGGGGGTAGGAAAATAACAAATCTAACATATCCTTACAATAGGGAGAAAGGGTCTTTTACAAGGAATCTGTATTTTTCATTTTTGTAATACTTTCACATCGAATTTTTCATAAACGGCATAAAACAGTATTTCATATACAAATAAAACATTTTTTTTTATTAAGAGTTTTTCTGGAAAAAGATGTTCTCCTTTCGCTCCGCTGGGAATCGAACCACAGAACTTCTGGTTGCCGGTCGGTTGCTTTCCCATGAAGCTACTAAAGTGATCGGGAAAATAATTTTTTTCAGAAATACAAAAATTATTATGCCAGGTGTTACCAATTCGATTCTCAATGGGGCGAAAGGAGAATATCTTTCCTGAGAAAAAATTCAATAAAAATTTTTCTCAATTTATCGCCCAATCTAGTCTGTAAAGACATTAAGAAATTCTGTTACTTGCTGATGATAACACAGATTCCTTGCAAAAATGGACTCCTAACACCTGGAACAATAATGCGTGTATTTCTGAAAAGGATTCCTCTCTCGATATCTCTAGTAGCTTAATGGGAAAGGCAATTGGAAGTTCTTTATTTATTTCTACATTCGCCTCGTAAGGGTACTTAAATAAAAAAGTGCAACTGTCACGCTATAAAATATCATCAGGCGAGTTTAAAGACATCAATTAACGAAAAAGTGTCGGGTCCTGGAGTAAAAGTTGCTTATTGAAAAACACGAGTGGAATTTTAATTGTAATGACCGAAAACTCTTTCCTCTCGATTCAGAGTATGTGATGCGTACGTGACTTCCACGTGAGAGTATTTCGTACGTTAACCACGTCTGTGTTCGAGCAACTGCAGTACACAACATAAACTCGAGGGAGCACTCGATAATAACGAATTCATCATAATTCCAAGCATGACTGATGGTCGATTATTGACGTTCAGGCGACACATTGTTGCTCCCCGGGTACAAACTTGCCGACTAGAACAATGTAATTTTATAATTTAGTCTTGCAATTAGGCTAATTACAAATCCAATTATAGCTTATTGCATAGATCTTTATTTTAATTTTTTTTTAAGTTTAATCTTAATCCTTGAAAAATTAACTTAAATTTAAACATTTCGAAAGTAAAAGATCACTGAAGACACTACAATCGGAATCTTATCCAATCTCATGTAATCCCATGCGATCCTTTGCAATTATATTCAATCGCAAGCAATCTGTTACAATGCCTTGTAATCCTTCATTACAAAGAAATATTGTAATAAACTCAGCACAGGCCTATAAGGTGAAAAAATGCGTATTATTGTATCATTGCACAGTCTATGAAAATAGAAAGCGAAACTATCGTCCAAGTTAACTTTTTAAATAACAAAAAACACATAAAAGAATTTCTAACTAGATGGAAAATAAATTTTAAATATTTTTAAAAGTAACTTGTCTGAAAAAATATCTTCTCACTTCGCTCTACTGAGAACCGAACCACATAACTTACGATTGACGATCGGGCGCTTTCCCATTAAGCTATTCAAGAGATCAAAAGAAAAATATTTTTTTTAGAAATACACGCTATCTCAAGCCAGCTTTTACATTTATCATACAAATAATTTAATAAATCCGTATTATCATCAGAGAAAGTCACTATCAATCAATGTAGATATCATTTAACAATCCGTGAAAATAGGAATCACCACTATCGATCAAGCTAACTCTTAAATTAAAAAAAATTACTGAATGTTATTTCAGAAAAATGAAAAATAATTTTTGTTTAACTTTAAAATTAAATTCCTTTTGAAAAAAGATCTGCTTTCTCTCCTCCACTGGGAATCGAACCACAGAACTTCCGATTTCCCATCTGGCGCTTTTTATTAGGCTCAAAAATTCATTTTTTTTTTAATAATCAAAATGTATTTATTCCATTTTTTGTTAAAAATCTACCTTTTTCCGCATAAAATTAACCTTTTCCGTGAAAAATATTCTTTTGGCTTAAAAAATAATCTTTTTGGTAGAAAAGTTAACTATTTTGTTAAAAAAGCCTTTTATTCCTAATGAAAATTTAATTTTTATTTTAAAATGTACATATTATATTTCTTGGTTCAAAGTTCATTTGTTTTAGTTGAAAATTCAGTAATTTACTTAAAAATCTTTTTGTTTTTATACAAATTCGATTTTTCGGATAGTTAATTAATTTTCTTTGTTAAAACTAATCTTTTCGGTTGAGAAGTTAACTATTCTATTTAAAATTCGTTTTTTTTTAAATAAAAACTAATTTTCTGTAAATTAAAATTCCATTTTTGGTTCCATATTTTTCTTCCTTAGTTTTAAATTCACCTATGTAGACAAAAATTTATCTTCTTGTATAAACAATTTTCTTTTTAACTGAAAATGCAGCTATCCCGTGTTTTGTTTGAAAATCTAATATTCTTCAGCTAAAAAACTAATCTCTTTAGTAGAAATTTCTTCTTTCTGTTTCAAAACTGATTTTTGTTTGTCGAAAAGTTAACTATTCTTTTAAAAATTCGTCTCTTTTTATAAATTAATTTGTTTAAACTGAAAATCCATTTTTGATTGAAAATAAAACTTTTTTTAAATTCGTTGTTTTTTGGTTGGAAATGCCACTTTGATATGTTTGTCAGAAATTTGATCTTTTATCATTGGAAATTCATTTCTTCAGCTCAAAATTTTACCTATTTTTTTGAAAATTACTTTTCCTTGTTATTAATTAGTTTGTTTTGTATAAATTAAAAATGCAGTTATTTCATTTAATGCTAAAAATTTGACATTTAAACATAAATTGACCTGTTTAGTAGAAAAGTAAGCTTTTTGTTCAAAAAATCATCTTTTTGGTTAAAACTTGATATTTTTTCGCAATTTTTGGATAAACATTATAAAAAATCATTAAGAGTAAATCAGTATAAAAGTTAGGAATATTAAAATATTGAAAATGTTGATTTAAACTTTCGAGGCACTTCCACTGATTTTAAGGCTTATCCAAATATTTAAGTTGCATTAAAAAGGTTTCATCAATTTTCAAGAGATTTATAAGTATTTCCAGGGATTTCAAAAAATTTCGTGGTTTGATTCAGAATAAATTCCAAGGATTTTAAATTATTTATACTCTTTTAATTGGATTTTCACGAACTACAAACATTTCCAGAGATTTAAGGCGATTCTAAAGGATTTCAAGAGATATGCAAAATTTTTAGGGACTTCAAAGACTGTTGTAGAATTTTCAAAGAATTTAAAGGATTAATAGAAAACTTTAGATAATTCATAAAATTTCATTGAATTTTAAGGGATTCTTAGCGATTCTACAAGAATCAGAGGATTTTATTAAATTTTCAAGGATTTCAAAGGATTTAATTCAAGGTATATTCAAGGGATTTTGAATTATTTATACTTCACGGAATAAATTAGGTTTTATTTCAAGGGATTTCTATGGATTTTAACAATTAAATTAGAGAAGATTTAGAATCATTTGAATCTTATTAGTTGCAAAATTCTAGTCATATTTAGGGCACGTCAAGATTTTAAAGTTTCATTAGCATGAATTCAAGATAAGGCTTTGCCGAGAACCTTCTGTAAATTTCAGATTTTTTTCCAGAACATCACTTACAAGGATAATTAGCGAGATGTGCGTCGCTAAGTAAACTGGGGGTTTATATAGCATTGGATAAAAAGAAAAAATAATCTGGATTTCGATAAAATTTGATGTACTTTCACTCTGTTAAGCACCAGTCGAATCGGCGGCGACGCACATCTCGCGACCTCGCATTCTGAAACATAGCACAAGCGCAAGTATTATCTGCCAAGCCCTTTCAGATTTTTGATGAAAATTTAACTGTTTTGTACAAAATTTAGCTTTTTGACTTTAAAATACAATCTTTGTGTTTAAGGTTTCATTCTTTCTTGACCGAAAAATCTTTTTTAGTAGAAAATTCAACTCTCTTCTGGCAAGTTTTTTTTTTGTTTAAAAATGTATCCATTTTAGTAGAAATGAAATATTTTTTCATCATAAACATTATTTTTTAATTCAAAATTAATATCTGAATTAATAAAACTTAATAAGAAAATCCTAACGGGAAATTACTCGTCAGGAATATCAGAATCTGCAAGTAGTCGTTCAATTTTAATGAAAATTGACGAAACAAATAATATTTAAAAAAATTAAAAAATTGAATTTTTTCAATAAAAGGTGATTTTATAAGGAATCCTTATATACTGATTGAACAAAAATTAGGAGAATAGTATTTAACAAAAATTAAATCAATAATTTGTTTAGACTTTTTTTATGAAAAATTTCAAAACTTTTTACATACATTTTTATGTTCAAAAATGTTTAATTTTATCCCAAATACATCCAAATTTCTATTTAAGTTCAATTATCAGTTAAAAAAATGTTAATATTTAAAACAAAGTTCAATCAAAAAATTCAATATTGGGCGTAAGGCCAAAAATTGTGAAAATGTTTTAAGATCGGTTTGGACCAAAATTTCTCTCATATAGCATCATAAATTCACTAAATTTAATTCCAATCTAACGACCACTTGAAGAACCTGATATTTCTGATGTATAATTCCCTTCCTATTTTTGTTAAAAATCCAATTCTGTTTGCTTGAAAAATCTATTCTATTTTTTGTTAAAAACTCATATTTTAATTAAAAATGTAATAATTCATTTAAAAATTTAATTCCTTTGTTAACAATTAAACAATTTCTTAAAACATTTATCGCTTTTGCGTGAAAAATGAACGTTTTTGTAGAAAATTGATCTTTTGGTTAAAAGCACAACTCTGGTGGAAAATTAATAACCTCTTTAGTTAAGGTAGTTGTGCTTAAAGTCAGATTTCTGAACAAAAAAATTTCGATGATATTAAGAATAAAAATATTATACCTGGTGTCATTCCGAATTAAAAGAATTCTTTTTTATGAAAAATGTTAAAATTCACAAACAGCGTTAATTGGAACCATGTTTTTTGCAATTGAATTTTTTCTGACCGTCCTTCTTTACCAATTTTTTAAAAATACTAGCATTTTATTTAATGATGACTTATTTTTTCCGGTAAAACATTTTTTACGTTTCTACTGTTCCCAATTTTGAAATTAAATTTTCCCTGGATTCTATGGCTCTAAACCGTTAGAACCATTTTTTTTAAGAAAACAATTTTTTAAGAAATAATTACATTTTAAGATTATTTAGTTATTTTAAAAATTCGAAACATTAGAGTTTTAGGAAATGTTTTCGCGGAAAAAATAAGCCGTCATTTATTAAATTGCAATAATTTTTCAAAAATTGGTAAGCAAGGAAGGTCAGAAAAAATTCAATTAAAAAAAAACATAGTTAAAATTAATTTTTTTCTTTGTGAATTTTAATATTTTCCATAAAAAATGTTTTTTGATTTGAAAGAACATCAGCTATGATATTTTGATTTTAAAAATCACAGAAAAACTATTTATTTCAGATATCTGACCATTGGCACGACAACTGACTTAAAGGATTCAACCATTTTGTTGCAAATTCATCTTTTTCTTCTCGAATTCAAATATTTCTTTGATTTTTTAAAATATTTATGTTTTTTTTCTTTGAATGTTAGGAGCGGGATTAAGGCTAAGCATAAAAATGCTTCTAGTGCACAATTTGAAACATTTTAGGCCCAGTTTGAATTTTAATTAACGGCTCCACATTAGCTCCATACACGAATAAAATATTCAACCTTAAGGGCGTTAATTTACAAAATCACTTTGGTAATTAGATAAGACAATTTTAGTGGTTCGAAATTAACCTGATTTTCGTCAAGACGCTATTTCAAATCCTATCTCGTCGTTAGTATCAACCTACGTTTCGCGGATACAGCGCGATCACAAACTTAATCTTCATTTCCTCAAGAGCCGCGCGAGACTGTACTAACCGCACTTTATCCTCATCAAGGATCGTAAAATGCACTAAGCACCAATTACATCTCGAGTACTTTCTGGTATGCCGGGCGAATAACAAATAATGCCTGCCTGCTTATATATAGCACGCCCGGAATGTATCCTGAAAACTGTAATTTAGATTAGGATCTAGCGACCTTCAATGTTCGACTTTACCTACTTTAAGTGTATGTAATAAAAAAAAAGTAGTTAAGGATATTAGAACTACTCGGGTTTTTATCACATAAATAATACTGTCTGTGAGGATTTATTATTTAATTCAATATTTAAACCACATAATCTTAAGGCAATTTTACTTGCAGGAGCAGAGCGATTTTTTCCAAAAATGTTTTGTTTCTTCTTTGCAATTAAAATTTGAGTGTTTTTTGTGCCTGTAAAATGCAACACGCCATCAATCACTGTATGTCGAACCTATGCTCCCCATTTGGTACCCCAAGCGCACTGCATGTGTGTCGCACAGTGGGGAAAAAATAACTTCTCTGGTTCAAAATAACGTGCAGCCCAGCAATGCTAATTATAAATCATTCAGAACATTTCTTTGTACTTCGTGATTATAATATATTGTAAAAAATTTATTTGCGTATTTAATAATTTTAAATAAGCGCGCGATCAACAGCCAATGAAGCTGCTGGTGCGACGTACGGTGGGGAAAACATGATTTGTTTTGGTATAAAATAACGTATAGGGCACAAATATTAAACTACTTAGACCCACAACAAATTTTTAACAAAAAGCTTATAGGATTTCTAGGAGAGTAGTCGAGCCTGCTTTTTAAATTAGGATTCCAATTTTTTTATAAGTAAAAAATATGACGAAAAAAATGGCCATTCTTTATATGTGACGTTCCCACTGCTGGTCAATAACACGAAAATTGTTGAAATCGTCTGAGTTGCATAGTGTAACATTAGTTAAAGATATTTCAATATTAAATAATAAAGTGTTGTAGGCCACCGGCCTGGTTGAGAACCACCAAGGGTCGACAATCGTAAGCGTTGAGAACTCACTTAAAATACAATTTAGAAATTTTGAAGGATGATGTGCGCTGCAAATTGTCGTTCCCATGGTGTTTCAAGACGAGCTTGTTTACCCGAGATGAATCATTTTCCCGTTAGGCCACTTTCGCTTTCACCAAACCAGTTTTAGGCGGATGAAAACTTCCAAGGGGCCGAGCAGATACAACGCTCCTCTGCAAGGGACCTACGCAAGCCCACCTCTCTTCTCTCTCGCACGCGCTAGTGCAATTGTCTTCCTTCTCACTAACTCTTTTTCAGTCACGCTCCCTCGACCACTCTGTCACTCTAATGGTCCGCTTAGAAACATCTCTCAAGTTTCGGTTTCGAATCTTGTTCTTCACACCCTGATCAAGTTTGTCGAATTTTATTTTTAAATCGAAACTCTTAATTATCAGAAACTTTTTATTGGGCTTCATACTGAAAAAGTATGTCTTAATTAACGAAATCCAATGACCTAACCTGAGGATTGCTTTCCCTTTGAAATATATTTTAAAATTATTCATAATAACTATGTTCCCTAATTAGACGACATTAGGCTTTCATATTCTTTTTTTTTTGCTTGCAGTTATAATAGTAAATTATCTTATTGATAATAATAAAAATAAAGGTAATAATGACAAATTAAATAATTAAATGGATAAATTATAGAATATCGCTGGAATAATAACAATCATAATTATTGTATTAATTATCATTTTTATTTCCAGTGGCCTTTAAGATCAATCATGTATACCAGTATAATTTCGACAATTAATTTTTGCCTTGTTTCATATCATTGTTAAAGAACTAACCTTTGCTTTTTATTTATTCTTATTGTTATTATTATGTCAATAAGAATTCATATTTAAATTAATTATATTCAATTTAGTTGGAACTAATTGAAAATTGTAATTCCTTTAAAGTAATTTTAATTTTATTAACTTTTAATCACTTTTCATTGATCATTATTCTAGGCATTATAATAATTACTATGAAATTAAAACAATTGTTTATTAGAAATAAATGATAATTTTATAAAATAAATTTTAAATTCGAATTTTAGTATTTACGAAATTCTTGTCTGATGCTTGGAAATTCGGTGGGAGGCGGTCGTGGCTGTCCCACTCCTCGCGGAAAATTCGGCGACGTCAGTGTATTATTGTAGCAGCAAATAAATAGCTTTCTTACAGGTTTAGCTTCTGATTTTTTTGTGCAAGCCGTGTTTAGTGTTTCCTTTCCATTTACTTGATTTAATTCTGTTTACATTCTTTCTTTCCTCGTGTGTTTTTTTCTTCTCTTTTTTTGTGTTGGTGTTAGATTTTTTTTGTTGGTGCCTTCTTTTATTGTTTTTGTGCCACTCTTCGTTCCTTACGTTTCACCCCCCCCCCCTCTCGCGTGATAACCTTATTTGTCAACTGTAGTTTTCTCTTAAATTCCAGCTTCATGCCCAACGACGTCGTCCGCCGGAAACGAGCAGGCAAAGCCACCGGCAATCGCCGCGCGAGACAGGAAGCTGATGCCCGCCGGGAAGCAAATTTATACAATCCAAGACGCCCCGGAATACTTCCCCGTGGTGCTTTCTCGTTATTGCAATTTCGACGCGGTCCGCCCGGCACCTCCGACCCACGAAAATCGAGACAGAGTAGGCCTTACGTACTGCGTATGACAAGGCACCCAGGTTTCCGTCGATCCGGCCCCAGTAATCGCCACGACCTCTCGCGCTTCGCCACTGCCGGTCGTTTCCCAGTGTAGTACCTTTGCATCCGCACCCCCTCTGCCTTCACCCCTATAGAAGGTGCGCGACCTCGTTTTACCAGTCACGCCACCCCTCAATGAAATACCACTTACCCCAGGAAAGTGATGTTCGCCCAGGTCCCCTAAGACCAACACACCATTTCAGAGAATCCTCCAGACGCAACCCAGATACCGACGACGATTTGCTCCTCATACCTATCGGTTCCTCTCCGGAAACCTTCTCACCCTCTCCTTCTCGACCGTCCCACTCACCGCCAGCTCCAAGCCATCTTTGCTGCCGAAATTTCCGTTTCTAAACCAAATTCCGCTCTCTAATAAATCAAAGTTGCACTTGACAGGTTTCCGCCGCTCTCGTATTAAGAAAGGGGCTACCCCGCTAGTGCTATAATAACGCCGAGTGTCGCCTGACCGGTTGATCTCCTTCACCTCGCCGTTCGACGCCTCGGGACAGTCTCACTCGGGCCCAAGACCCATTGTAAAATAAATAAAAGTGTCACTCCTTGGTTTCCGATCTTTCCTGATACCCCCCCCCCACCCCTTTGAGTATCCTCTAACTCTAAATATCTGGTGGCTATGTTTTTTGTATGGACCTACATTCCTACAAGCATGATAATCTCACGTACTTAACCCCCCGCCCCCACAGTCGTATCTTAGAGCCGTTCTTCGACAAAAAATGCATTTTTTTATGCCAGTCCTTTCAGTTGTAAACTTCATGATAATTTCAGGAATATTTGTAAATAGTTGAAAAATTTTATGATTTAAAAGAAAATTAGTAAATAAAAGCATAGATAATGCATTTGTGCAAAGAAAAATTGGTTTATTCGATCACAAATTTTTTAAGCCTGAAATAATTTGAGTTTCAAAAACCGCAAAAAAAGACATAATTAGCGCCAAAAACTCGCAAAACCCTTTTTTCACTAATGGGGGTTGTTTGAGACCCTACAATAAAATTGGCAAAAAAGTATTTTTTTGTGGGAAAGACCTGTTAAATTTCATGGGGCTTGCGGCACCTGTGGAAATATTTTTTTTCAAAAACTACACCAGTGCTCAAGCATTGAATATATTATTTTAGAAGTAAATATAGTAAAGTTACCCGTATGAAAAAACCCATTTGGCCCTATCACAAGTCGGGCTCTAATCAGGGGCTAGTCGGGTTATTAAGTTTGACAACGTAAATACGTAATGATTTTTTTATTCTAGAACACTAAGAATATATTTCGCAATAATTTTTTTAATTTTTCAGTTTTCAGAAAGGTTTGCCATATGTACATTAAGTTTAATCCTTTAGGTAGTTAATATTGGAAAGAAAAAAAGTTTTTGATTAATCAGTGAAGAGTAGTATACTAGTAGTAAACTATACAGCACGGTACAGTTCAGATTTCGCTACCACCTTTATTTTAGTCTTGCGGCTCTGAACTGGTAGCTTTAAAGAAAATCCGCAAGAGCGCGACGTGCCGCCTCTTGCGCAACAGAAATGACGCGTCGTGTGTTTAAAACAGCAGTCCACACGTAACAAAGCATAATTACCTGGAGCAAAGACTACCGTGACCAACATGGCGGTTCCTTCAGAGCGAAGCTCTTCCATTGCAGCGTTCCAACTGAAGTTTCTTTAAAAATTTATATTCCCCAAATTTTGGGGAATTTTATTTACACAAATTTATGTATTTTTAAGCGTAAAATATGTTCCCTATTAAATCTTCGGTAAATTTTAGAACATTTAAATATTTCAAAAAAGTTTATGAAGATTTTCGTAAATAAATGAGTATTTTGACAAACTTTCAGGGATTGTTCCACAAATTTTGGGGAGTTTGTTAGTATTGCACACGGATGTTTGGAGAATTTTCCCTACTAGAATTTGGGGAAAATTCCTTAGAATGTGTGGAAATTTGCGTCAACACAATTTTGGAGGAAAATTCCCAAAAAATTTCGTACAGTGTAATTTCTTCGGAACAATTGTATTATCATATGACCCCTACTAGTACCCGATCAGGCCACGGCTAGGATGAGTCGGGTAGCCTGACTAGCCCCCGAATGATCTACCGTGACGCTACTGGTCGGAGGCTAGTTAGATTATCCGAAGAGCCCCCGACTTTAAGTGGGCTTAACTGGTCGAGAACTAGACTAGTTTCCCATTTGAATTTATATACGAGAAAATATAATAACTGGGTAAATAACTCTTTTTATTACATTTCACGTAAAAGTAAAATTCACTAGTATCATGTGACTTAGACACTGGCCACTCTCACAATATTGCCTTCTCATAATTTCAATAATGCCAAAAATGATAAAAAATCGCATTTTTCATTAAAATTTTATTTCACGTCGAGAAATAATTTTATTTGTTCGAAATCATAAAATAAAATAAACTATTTCTTTAATTAAGTCAGCACAGGAAATAATTAGCAAATTATATTCTTTAGAATTAAGAGAAGAAGAAAAAACATTATTATCTAAAATTGAACAAATTTAGGCTATTTTAAAAACTCCTTTTACTTATAATAAAAAAACCGTAGTTGAAAAAACATATTCTTAAATGTCGGAAGTGCTAACGAATAGCCTAATTTTCTCCTTTCCAGCTATTTAATCAATAGATATACCATCTGAAATTGGCATTCTCTCTAACAAATTGTTGCGGGTAAAAGTTCTCATTAAGAGTGTCCTCCACCAGCCGCAAGTTATCTTGATGAAATTGTTTATCGTACAGGAGAATAATTTTGTCAACCATACTGGAAACTACTTAATTATTTAAATAAAGCTAAAGAAAGGTAACATTATGTATATTAGGTGATTTTTTCATTTGGAATATAGGCCTACCATTAGTCAAAAAGTTGTTTTTTATAACAGAACACATTGATTTATTTTCCAATGGTCTCTCTGATTTTTGGTAACACAGAAGCCAAATCTTGAAAATTAGTGAAAGGGTTCTTTTTTAGAGAAATATCTCTTTCTATAACCAAGAAAATTTATTTGCAACCGATGAAAATGCAGTGGTCATAAAATGAACAAAACTAAATTGATACCCTCAAAATTACAACTTTTGCCGAATTCACGCAAATAACCACAAATAAAAACGCCTAGGATCACAAATTTCTTAAGAATTTAGTTATCTCAAAAAAAAATTAGGTGGTTAAAAATTGCGAACTATCTAGCAGCCGAACAAGAAATTCTGTTTTGAGTCACGTACTTTTATTAATTGGCATTGTGATCAGATTTAGGGCCTCTTCAGTCTGACATGAATTCAACATTTTTGGTGTTCATTACAAAAATGAATTAATAAAAAATCAATATATTTCTCCTTCCAGAATCAAGTTCAATGCCGTATAGACCACTTTCTAAACCGCCGATACAGTCGTTTCTTCTTGAACCGCTGCTGCCACTTCCTGATCGGCCGATACGGCGGAATCCGCATGATCCGCGGAGACCTCCTATACTAGTTTTCACTGAGCGACAACTTGATGAAGTATGATTTAATGGAGTATTTCATTAAGTCGCAGATGTTGCAATACCTGGTAATATTAATAATTTACAAACTAAAATACAATCTACAATTGAAAGAAAATCTGAAACTGAAATACAAACTAAAACTGAAATAGAACAATTTTGTCTCAAACTTCTAGTTTCTATTTCTAATTATCGAGTGTCCTATGAGCGGATCCAGTGGCCACCCTGATGCATGAAGCTCCCCGGCTCCAGCCCTATTAAGTCTAAATTGCAATGCCACACTCACACTGCCCCTTCTCAAGTAACAGCCCCCTCCTCCAAATATCCACATATGCATCTACCCATACTTTTATCATCTCATAAAAAAGCTTTAAGCAACACAAATCCGTTACTAGTTTTTTGTAAGAAAACCCCTTAACTATTTTTTTGGTATTTCAAACACTGATCCATGGAAAAGAAAAAAGTCTTGCGGCGTATTAGACTTGATTATTACTTCTTAGAAATCTTGTTTCATAGCTTTTTTTGCATAAATAAATTACGCGTAAAGTGTTATACTTATGAATTTCCTTCAATAGGGAATGTAAATTCATTAAAGTGCTATCTACTGGTCAGTACAATTAGAAAAAAGTTAAATATTTCAAAGTTAAGATAATTGAAATCGTAATGCTTGAACCTTCCTTGAGATTTTTTTAAACTGAAAAAATATAGAAGAACACAAAGATTCAGTAAAAATTCCAAAAAGGTTTGCCATTTCGTTTATAATTATGCTCGAACTTCAAAGATACGAGGTCCAAAGGTACGAATGCTCCACAGATACGAACGTTCCGGTTCCAAAGGAGCGAGTGAAATTTTTCCCCTTCTACTCCTGCTCTATTTGAGAGTCAGGCGCGTGCGAGGGCTTGCTGTCTTGAGTTTGACGTGCGCGTGCACTTGCGCGTAGTAGGCCTGTGTACGTTCCCATGCATTACCCCAGAAATCTAACTGTCACAGGCGTAGTACTCTCGTGTATTTGGAGGTCCAGATTTCCGAACTTCTTCTATCTTTGGAGTTCGTGTGCAGAGCCCTAAAAGTATGAAAGAACAGAGAGGTCTGGTAGGTTAGCAACTGTTAGATGCATTCAGTTGACCGACCTGAGGAAAACCTAAAATTAAGGTTACGTCTATGGATGCTACTGAGATTCTACTGAGAGCTATGAATTCTAGTGAGACATCGCAAATTGAAGGTGTTTTCTAAATTCCTTTTGCTAATTTATTTCGTTCAAGGTTAATTTATATCATTATTTTATTTGATTATTGTAGCTAAATATTTATACTTTAGATGATCAAATATTTTCTAAAGTTTAAGTATTTGCCCTGATCCTTAAAATTGTTTAATCTACAAAGAATTGTTCAATCTGTGTTTGCTTGGTCTAGTAAGTAATAATCTTATAATATCGTGAAATGTTGGTATTTTTTAAATTGTTGTTAGCCTGCTGTTTATTCATGCCTCTGTTTTATCGATCGGTAACAATTGATAATTGTTTAAACAAAGCGAATAAAAAAAGGAATTTTTTTACTGTTTTTAGGAACCAAGATGGCGATCCAGCATTGGTATCATCAATTATAGCTGTAAAGATAAATTTTTTGTACTTTTATACAATCAGGAATTTCGAAATATACACCAAGTTCAAATAACTCTGAAAAAAGCCATTTTTTCACGAATGTATGAGAGAACAAGAATGTTGTATGTTGAATTACGAAAAAATTGTATTTGTTAATTTAGTTTCATTGAGCGATAATCAATTATTTTAGAGTAATAGCACAAAACCATTGCCAAATTACAGGCTGTTAATATCTTCAAGAAAATTAATTTTTTCATAAAAAATATCTAGGGTTATAGAACTTTTTTTAAACAATATTTTTGATAAAAATGAAAATTGTAGAATGTCATTTAAGCTCCCTAAAGGTCTAGAAGTTAGTTATTAATACCTTTTTAAGTGGGAAAAACGAATTTTTACATCTCAAAATATCCAGATAGTGCAAATCCTAATTAAGTTTGTTTAAAAAATCACCAATTGCTATTGGATTACTGAATCAGATAATTGATATTTCCGTCAAATTTTTGGTCGATTTAGTAGAAAAAACTTGGCTTATTTTATCACGAATACCAGTGGCGAATAATTTTTTATAAAATTAGTGTATGTTATAACAGAATATTTATTATCTCTCATGAATCCAATTAAAAAAGGCTTTTGTCTGTAATTTTATCATATTTTGTGTGAATCAATTAACGAAATACTGGTTATCACTGAAACCATTTTGAAGCCATGACAGATTTATGCAGAATTTTATTAGCTTTAATCTGAAATCTGTTCGCAATAAAATGACGACATTCCAGTAAGGTTTTTTTTTGAAGGGGTGGCCTTCATAAAACAATTTGGTTAAATCAAAAATGTGATTAATTCCTGAAGATATTCAAGAAAACAGTTCTTTTGGTTTAAGGTAGTTACCGTACAAAAGTCAGATATCTGAAAAAATAGTTTTTTTTTTATTTTTAAATTCAAAATATTATAACTAATGTCCTTACAAATGAAAAAATATATTCTTTTTTATTCAGAATGTTAAAACTCACACAAAAAAAACATAATTTTTAACCATATTTTTTGCAATTGAATTTTTTCTGACCAACGCTTTTAAAATTTTTTTAAAATGATTGTATTTTAATGAATCACAACTTATTTTTTTGGGGAAAAAATTCTCTGCATATCTAGTGCTTCCAATTTTAAATGTAAATTTTTATATCGCTGAAATCGCTAGAAAATTTTTTTAAAATAATTATATTTTTAAATTATTTAGATATTTTAAAAATTGGAAACAGAGTTGTAGAGCATGTTTTCCCGAAAAAAGACCATTAATTATTAAAATGCAATTGTTTTTTAAAAAACCGTGAGAAGCGATGGTCGGAAAAAATTTAGTTTCAAATAACGTGGTTTATATTATTGTTTTTTTATTTGCTTAATACAATAATAATTTATTATTAGGAATTCATTTTGATATAAATGTTAGTTTAGCATTGTTCGAAGATATTGGATATTGTATCAGCTTTTTTTGTTTGAAATTCAAGTGAAAATAAAGCAGAAACGTGAAATAATTTGAATAATATTCTTCTTTGTTATAAACAAATTTTATGAACAACTTCACAATTTGATCAGTTTTTACTTACATTAAAAACTTGTTGTCAACGTGTTTTATTTTGCTTTCTATTGAATGCTGAGTGAAAAGAGCCTCGTTACAAAAAAAGTTTGAAAACAAATTTAATAAAAAAATGTACAATTTAATCATCCCAGGCGGAAAATGAATACATAGTCATAAATATATTTATTTTTTATTTATTTCATATACTTTTTGCATATAAAAAATATAAATCATAGATAATTTTTTCCGCTCGGAAAAAGCGTCAAACAATTTTAATTATTTGATTTTTAATATTTAAATTAATATAATTGTTTATTCCAATTCATATTTATATATTTTTCCTGCCTGCGATCTGGAAACGGCTAAATTGCCAATTTTATTATGAAATTTGTTTGCAAGTATCAAATTTTCAAACAAAAATTCTGGTTTCAAACCGGGGAAATTCTTTTTAAATAATCAAAAATTATATTTTTAAGAAATATTATGAGATATTGAAAATGTGATTAGAAGAGGATGATAAACAAATTCTCTTGAAAAATTACATTAGAAATTTAAAATGATAATTTTTTCGAGAAAAGGCAGAAGTTACGAACAAAATAAATTTTTTTTAAATTTTATCAAAAATGTCTGTACAAATTTTGTTTAAAAATTAGCTTTTAATGGGATGACACAACTTACCCTAAAATCAATAAATTAGCAGAAGCCTCTTTCCAAAAAAACATCTACCTAAACTTGAACATTTAAAAAGGAATATTTCGGAAAAGAGAGACAAGATACGAAAAAAATGTGAAGACAAAAGTTTTTCAACCAAAGGACATCTCTCGGATACATAGTTTTTATTTTAGAGCATAATTTTATAATGATTTTTTTCCTTAGCGCTTAAACCATTGTAAATAATAAAACAAAAATCTGCCAATTTTTAACGATACCATTACAGACACAGATTTAAAGACAAAAATAAAGAAAAATCACTTATGTATGTAAAAACAAACATTTACCAATAACTTATCTATAATAAAAAAATTTGACCACCCCGGAAATATTTCAAAAAAAGCTACGTAAGTGATTTATTCATCTATTTATCAATTGTTGATTATTTTTAGATTTCTACACCGTTAAGTTAGTTTTTTTTTATTGATATCGTCAAAGTTTCGGAGCTTGAAAAGTCCAGAGGTATTATTGTTTAATAAGAATTTCAAAGAAATTTTGTAATGTTTGTAAATCTTGCTTTTTCAGTTACGCCAGAGATAAGAATGAATAAACAAAAATTGGGCTTTCTGAAGTCATTGATGAATTTGTTATAATATATTGATATACTTTGAAATATGATCTAGTTTTTTAATCCAATAAATATATTTGGAAACTGAAAAAAGTGCTTAGACAAAAAATCTTTTTTCGAAATATGAACCTCGTTTTAAATAAAAGTATTATCTTAATTTCACCTTATCTCTGCCGAGATTTTATTTATAATTATATAGGGTGTCCCAGACTTAAGTATTCAGACTTATATAGCTGTATAAAAGTTTTAAAAATAAATCGAAAGTTCCTTTTCCAAAAATCAGTTGAAGTTTTAGTTGCTGAGTTATAAAATATTTAGGCTGGACCAATCAGAAGCGCGGTATAAACAGACGTGCGTACGTGAGCAGCAGTCCAAATGTAGTGTGATTGAAGAGAGCGCCGAGGTGGGGTTGACGATGAGAGTACAGTGGTCGCTACTCTACTTTAGACTTCTGCTCATGCACACGCCGCTCTCTATACAGCGCTTCTGATTGGTCCAGCTTAAACCTTTTATAAATCAGAAACTAAAACTTTAATGGATTTTTGGAAAAGGAACTTTAGATTTATTTTTTTAATGTTTACACAGTAATATAGGTCCGGATCCTTGCGTCTTACACACCCTATAGAACCTTTCTTTGTATGACGTTTCTTACTAAATCTCAAAGAGTTTTTTTCAAGACAAATTTGACAGATGCTCACCGAGATGAATCATGAGATAATAATGTCGAAATTTTTAGTTATACACTTGTTAAAAGTTTCAGATTCGGTCTACAACGTTTGAACCATATGTTGCAGAAAAAATACACTCCAAGCTGTATTAAAAAGTTGTAAGAAAATAGAACTTTTTAATGCAACTCTTTTGCCTGCAAATGTTAAAGTCACATTTTTTCATCTTATTTCGAAAATATATGTACATCAGTGTATCTGAATATATGTTTGAATGTCAAGAAATAAGACTGGAAACGGGAAGGAGTGAGTCCTTCATTTATCAGTAGTCAGAAAAAAAGATTTTCATGAAGGTGTCTGTCTGTCTGTAGGCACGATCACTTTTGAAAACTTAACCAGATTGGATTCTCCTTTAGCACAATTTTTTAAGGCCTGAAAATAATGAACGATTTCGTAAACCAGCTCTTTTTTATGAATATTCAATAAGTAAGCGCATTTTCAAAATGTTTAAAACAATATTTTTTCAAGATTGAAAAATTCTATGTCCTCTTGTCCATAATACTTAGAAACTCAAACCATTTATCCTAATGACTTTTGTCTATTAAAAGAAAACTATCATATTTAGAGCATTTTCAGAATAAAAAAAATTCTAAATGAACATTTTAGGTCAAACGAAGCATGATATGAGAAAAATTGAAAAAAAGAAAAACGTTGATTATGGAAGCCCTACAAGATTATCGTAACAACTTTTTAAATTTTATCGAAAAGTAAAAAATTCAAAATTTAATCGTACCAAAAATAATGAAAAATAACAAAATTCCATTCTCTATTTCGACTGTGCAAGATAAAATAAAAAAGAATAAACTAAAATTACACGCCCTGAAAAGATTTGTTTTAAATCATTTTTCGATAGGACGTGTAGTTTTTGTTTCTAGTCGTAAAAACATTAAAAATAAAAAAAAGATTTCTTGGCTAACGACGCAAGCTACGAACAAATACTAAGACAAAACGTGTTTATCCAAAAAAGATGTACAAACTTTTAATAATTATAATTTTTAATAGGATATGCAGTTTTTTTATTCGTAACAAACAATAAAAATTAAAAAATTAATTTTTTGACAAACGATGCAAGCAATGAAAAAACTAAATAGACAAAAGTACTCTTCCAAAAAACACCGAAAACAGATTGAAATTTTTCATGAGTAATTTTTGTTAGGACACGTAGTTTTTTATTTAATCGTAAAAAATAACATTCAAAAAAAATTTTTTTTAATGACACAAGGTACGAACTAAAGTTTACAGACAATAGTTGTTCGCCAAAAAAGATTATTACTAAAAAAAGTTATTACTCATTCTTATATAGGACGAGTAGACTTTCTTTCAATCGTAAAAAATACAATTAAACATTTGTTTAAATTAAATTTTTGGTAAAAGGACACAATATACAAACTAAAAATCGGCCCGTTTGTTTTATTTGTGAAAAGCCACACTCAAAATAAAGGAAATTAAATTTTTGTATAAAATATTCAAGCTCCGAGAATATATTCTCGCAGCTTGTATACACATACTGAAAATTCCTGTATAGGATCCTATAGAGGTTCCTGTATGGGACCCTATATAGGGTCCTATATAGGTTCCTGTATAATGCAAAATAAGAAAGAAATATGCTCTATTTTTTAATTTCTAAATAAGCAACACCACGCAGAGTTACATAAAAATTTATTATATTTGATATAAAAGTGTTAATCATAAGTAGAAAAATTGACATTTGGGACAAAATCGCGTGCGTAGCACGAGATACGTGATGGGGATGTGTTCGGTAAAGCCGAAAGAGCTTTAATCAAAGGGAGTTCACCATAAGAAAATTACAGTTATCGACCCGTTGACCTTTGATTTTAAAAGGTTTGTAAAGGAGTGTGGAAGAAATTCGAAGATCAAGCCTGGAGTGCGAGGACCAACAGTCGCGCGCCCTGAGCGCGCTCAAAATCGCGAGCAAAGCGAGCCGCGTGCGATAACGATGTGTTCGTACAGCGGGAAAATTTTTTAGTTGAATTTTCTTAATTTTGAAATAACATTTCCTCATGAATATTAATGATTGCATGCTCTACGTAAGTACGATTAATTTATTTTTGATTTTTTTTAAAAAGTAAAAGAAATAAGATATAGAGTTTAAATTTAGAAAATAAAATTATGTAAAAGAGGCACTGGGGAAGGTTTTAAAAGAGCTTATCTCTAGATTAGTAGCCTTTCGTAATTTGAATAATATAATATTTGTTGCGTAATTTTTAACAACTTACTTTTTTTGTTAAATGAATTAATTTCTGAATCATATTTAATCTTTTCAGGACAATTCATTTCAATTTGAAAATGGTTGCTAATCAATTAATAGAATTAGTAGGTCCTATTTTCGACACTAAAATCGCTAAACTTATTTGATTAACCTATAATATTTTGTTTTTTATATGCGTTAATATTTTGTTTACACAAAGAATACAATAAATTTAAAAATATTTATTATTTAAATCATTAAATTATATGCTATTTGGCTTTTGGTTAAACGTTTTTTTTTTAATTTAGAGTTTTGCTGGTTTCCAAATAATATGCTCCACTCTTTTAAGGCATAAATAATGTCTTTCCGACAATTGTTTGTGATCATAATTTTCACACTAAAAGCAATTAATAATTAGTCATAGCTGATTCATAAGAAAAAATTACGCGTATTTGTGGAAAAATAGCGAAAATCAGAATTTTTCATTAATAATTATTCAAATAGTTACTCAATGTTGTTAATTTGCAGAGAATTATAACAAAAAGTGGTCAAGAAGTAATTCGTAGTTGATGTCGTAAAAACATAGGCCTATTTTTTTAAATTAGCCAAACTGTGAATTTTTTAATGGAAATTGTTAAAATAATTCATTTTTCTTGTTAATTTGCAAAGTATCATATCAAAGACTGATTAAACAGATGTTTCTGTTTCTTTAAGTAAAAAATGGAGCCTATTCCATAAATTATATGCAAAATGTAAATTATTTTAGAAAAATTGCTTAAAGAATTACCAGTTAGTATTTATTGTCATATAATTATAATCAAACAATAATATATCTTGGATTTTATACCAAAACTCTGGATATTACTGCAGGAACCATACGTAGGTGTCCCCCTGCTATTTTATTTATTTTCACATATGTTTTAGTACTCGCAAAACTAAGCGACAAGTATTTTTTCTTACATGCACAAAATAGGGTTTAGGGGGTAAAAAAGACCCCCGAATAGTGTGGTACCAAACACGCATTTAATTTTTTCACATATCATTACAGAATCTTTCACAATCAAACCAACTCGAATAACATCCTCACAATAAGAAATGAAAAATGTCAGTTTGTCGAATTGATCAAAAAAAATTGTTGCGGGTAAAGAACCCCACAATAATTTTTAATTTTACAAAAAAAATTTACAAACGGGTTTGATTTTAACTTAAAAAATCTGCCCCCTTCGCGGGGAAAGTCTAATAGCATAGACTTTTTAAAACTAAATATGAAAGCATCGACAACAGGAATTTTCTAATTTTGAATTCTCTTTTGTTAAAGCTCCTTCAGCGTTAACGAACGTCTATTGAGCAGCCTTACCGTTTTTTAACTTCTAAATTTTATATGTATATATATATATATATTTTTTTGTTTTGTTTTGAAAATGCATTTATATATTTGACAATCTTTAAAATACTGTGAAATTTTTGATTGTATGAAAAAAGTCAGTAGGATAAATTGTTTGATCTTTTGAATACAATGAAGAACCGTACAGAGAATTTTTGAATTTTGAAATAAATATTTTTTTAAAATTTCAAAATGTGCCCACATTTCGCATTTTTATCCAAAATGGCTGAATAACGAACTTGACCTTTAATTTAGAACACTAAACAATTTTACCACAGGCCAATCTAATAGATTGATTTTTTCAAAAGTTATAGTGTTCACAGGCAGAAATACAGACATACATACATACAGACATATTCGTAAAAACCTGTTTTTCGGATTCAGGGGGTTTCAAAACGTGGACATTTAACAAAACTGTGGGGGGGGGGGAGTCGAATTTTATACAAATATAGCACCTTTTCTGATGAGAATGTAAAAATGTAGAAAAAATATATATTGAACGCGATAATAGAATAAAGTTGACATGTTTTTGAATTTTCATGAGAAATGAATTTTTAAGGTGTAACCACCCTAAAATGCATTTCATTATATTTTTAAAAAGTAAAGTAAGTTTCGCGTGCAAAACAGAGCAGAAAAATTTCCTCATGAAGAAGGCTTAAATATCTAAATTTCGCAATTTACAATTTAAAATACTAAGAAATTAAAAACAACAAAAATTTACAAAAAATGATACTCATATAAGAGGCCCTCTGAATCATATCCAATTTCTAATTTTTCCCTTAATTTGTAAATAAAAAGCGTATAACTTAGGATAGTTTGCTAGTCTGACTCAAAAATTTCAATTCAAAAAGGGGAAACCAACCGGTGACAAATTAACTTTTGGACAAAACTGATCGAATCGAAAAATGTTGTGAACATACTACAAACTTTCCTTTTTGATTTTGAATAGAGTCTTCTGTTAATAAAATAAGCAAAAATATTATTTCATTTGATTTTATTAACGATTTATGTGAAGTTTTTATTTATATTGCCAGGAAAAGCTAAACGATGCTAACTCCAATGCCATTTCCATTAGCTTATTACTTCAACATATAGCGCAATCTATTTCCTCACAGAATTATCCTTCCAAATACACAGCAAAACTGACTAAATGGCTTGTAAATTGTTCTACCAGGAAGGTATTTTTCCTATGACTCTAAAATTATGTTGACTGGACTTATCACTGCCTAGCTCTCCCGGCTTTAATGTTCTTCATCATCCTGTAAGAGATATATTTGAGCAGCTGAGGTCGAACAATAATTAATAGAAAATAAATTTTTTCATTTTTCAGAATTTGTTTTCAAATTTACAACAACAACAAAATTTTTCGTAGTTGATGTTTTGGCTACTTCAATTCTATATTGGTAGCAGCTTACCCTAATTATATGGACCGAATTCGAGTTGAGATAACTCAAATATTTTTATCAAACTAAGGACATTTAAATCAAGAACTTAAAAGTTCGAATGTAACCTTAATCTTTCGTTTAATTATGATCTTTCTGAAAATATTAATACCTATTTAAGTGATAAAAGTTTCAAAAAATGATAAAATCTTAAAATTTTGTAAATGAATGCACATCATACCTTCTTATGTTTCGTGAAAATTGCAGTTAACTTTTTGAGAACTAACCTGATACTCAGGTTTCAGGTTTTCTTGTTTTATATTCTCTCTAAGATGCCTGTGATTGAATAGAGTTCCCCAACATGGAGACTGGTTTAAATATTGCTTGGATTATTTGTTTTGTTCAAACTTCTTCCTATTTGTCCTGTGACACCATGGATGTAGGGTAGGATAG
>NC_046664.1:13798181-13815514 GCF_010883055.1 Belonocnema kinseyi | reverse complement strand
CATGGATGTAGGGTAGGATAGTACTCATGTTTTTTTCTCATTCTTTCGTAGGTTGTGCTGACTTTTTTTATTTTATCTATTTTCTTATTGCGTTATCAATTTTGTTTTTGTAATCGTTCTGTAAGAGGTTCGTTGTAACGTTTAGTAATTCCTTTTTTGAATTGTCTTTATCTCCAATGGTGATAGCTTTTGTAAAAGGGAGTTGATGATCAAATTTTTTTGAGATGATTAGTGGTGTGAAGAGGCAGGAAGTATCTGTTTGTATGGGTGGGTTTTCTGTAAACTTCATGTCCATAGTGTGATATCAAATATTTAAAAACAGTTGTGTGCACGAACAGAAATTTTCGGTTTTGTTTAATTTCCTTGGTGAACTGGATGTTAGAGTAAAGTACTTTGATATCACAACAAATTTGTGTAGATTATCAAGTCCAGGTCTATCTTAATCCAAATAAATTTTACATAAAACATATTTGCTTCTCGTGAAAGAAAGAATAAAACATATCATATTTGTCTCACACAGCAAATCCAAAAAACTTCAGCTCGAATACAAGCACAACTTCCCAGGCAGATGCAACATAAAACTACTAATCAATAAAGAGGAATGTAACAACAAAATAATGTACTTTTTAATTTTAGATACGTTTAAAAAACTTTAAAAATATTCCAGAAAAATAATAGTCTACAAAACCAAAACCCTTCTAAAAGACTCTGAACTTAAAAGCAAAACAATATCGAAATTAATACCTACAAATTCCATCTCTCCAAGACTTTATGGACTCCCAAAAATCTACAAAAACTACATTTCACTCAAAACTATCATTAGCGCAGTAGACTCTCCAACTTGCAAAGTAGCACTTTATCACCCCCGTTTGAAATTCTTTTAACTCTATTAAAAAATACAACAGATTCACATTAAACCATTGATAGAAAACTGTCTGAATAAAAATACTTACTTCTCTTTCAATAACCAATTATACGAAAAAACCTAATTTTACGTTAATGACCCTTTTGGTTTTCGCGCTGAGAATTAATCTGAATGAAATGTTGCTTTTCTGGATTTTTGGGAGTGCGTAAAGTTTCAGAGATTTGAAATTAGTAGGTAATAACTAAGATATTGTTTTTCTGTTCAGTTTAGAGTCTTTTAGCAGCGTTTTTGTTCTGTTGACTATTGTTTCTGTGAGATCTTTTTTTCGTTTATGATTATGAATCTACAGTGAGAAGGTTTCATGATTTTGTTTTTATATTCTTCTTCATTCATTATTACTGTTGCACTGTCTTTGTTTGCGGGTAATATTATAATGTCTTTATTTCAATTAAGTTTTTTTAATTGCTGTTTTTTTTCGTTTTGTTAAGTTTCAGGAGGGGAGTTGGGAATATCGGAAGATTTTGTTCGTCCTACGTCATATGTCATTAGCTTCTTCGGGTTTACGTGTATATATTGTGGATTCAAAATTATTAAAAAAATTTTCTCTTGGAATTATGGCGGGAACTTTTGCATAATTATATTCATATGAAAAAGCTGAAATAATTTCATTGCTGAGAGGATTGTTAGATATTTTTTCTTCTCTGCTAGTGATGTTGTATTACTGGAAGTAATTTGTCAAATTTCATTTTTTGTTTTTGATTCGAAAGATCTTTAATCCGTTGGGATTGCTCCCATGATATTCCATCCAATGTAGTCAAAAAGTCAAATTTGAGCACGATATAAAAAAGTGAAATAAATAAAAATGTTACTTTTTAGATGCCCTACAAGATTATTATAACAATCGTTTGAATTTTATTGAAAAATCGAAAATTAAAATTTTGACAGCATACCAAAATGATGGAAAATCAAAAATTACATTTTTCAGTTGAACTGTGCAAAACAGGTGAAAAGGTGTGTCGACACAAATTGTGCATTTTGAAACGGTCTACAAATTTTGTATGAATCACTTTTTGATATTATTCGTAGTTTTGGTTTTAATCGTGAAAAAAGTAATTAATAGTAAAAAAAATGTGGCTGCTGCATGGACACATTGTCATCACAATTTTGTCTTTTAATTTATTTTTCTTCTCGTGTGTCGGTTTTTGAAAAATTTTATATAGTTATATATAGTTTTTATGTTTTTAGTGCTATTTTTTACGATTTAAATAAAAAAAGAACCATTAAAACATTGTTCATGACAAATGAATTAATTTTTACATTCTACTCAGAGCAGCTACAAGATTTGTGTAAAATTTGCCCCCCTCCCCCAAAGTTTTTGTCAAATTTCCATGTTTTGAGACACCCTGAATCCGAAAAACAGGTTTTTACGAAGCTTTATGTCTGTCAATCTGTCTATTCGTCCGTGGATTCTTTGTCGCACGATAACTTTTGAAACAATTGTCTGATTATATTTTACTTTAGTAAACTCTTTTAGTATTATAAATAAAGGTAAATTTCGTTAACGAGTCATTTTGGATAAAAATTCAAAAAGAGAGCACATTTTGAATATTTTTCAGACCACTTTTTTTTAAGATTCAAAAATGTTCTGTACAGATATTTATAGTATTCAAAAAGACAAACAATTTCTCCTAATGACTTTTTTGAAAACAAAAATTTACCAGAGTTATAGCATTCACAACATTCCACGAAACACACGATATTTAACATTTCAAGCGAAATAACGCACGCTAAAAATTAAAGTGTAAAACAAGACAAATGTATGTTTTTGAATGCCCTATAAGATGCTCAAAATGAATCTTCAAATTTTCTTAAAAAATCGAAAATGCCATTTTTTTCTAATTTGCGTTTTAATATTAACACATGTTTTGAATTGTAATAATATACATTTATGGAAATGATATACAATTTGAAGGAAAAATTCGAGTGCGAAGCACGAGATACGTGATAAAAATATGTTCGTTAAAGCCGAAGGAGCTTTAACAAAAGAGAATTCACTGTCAGCAAATTACAATTCTTGATGCTTTGACGTTTAGTTTTGAGAAATCTGTGCACATGTGTGGGGAATATACAAAGACCGAGCGCGGAGCGTGCGGTAAATACAGTAACGAGCGCAAAGCGCAAGAAGCAACATTCGCGCGCCCTAGGAGCGCCTAAACTTGGTCGAAAAGCATTGCACAAGATGAATTCATTAACATGGTAGAATTAATAATTCAAGTATGTTAAATATTCTTCTATTCGAAATTAAACTGCACGTAAAAACCTTCAAATATTGAGAAAATTTAAATTAAAGAATAACGACAAATACAAGGATTTTCTTAATCCATGGCGATCCTAATGATAAATCAAGTTCCGGAAAATGTTAAATCGTAATGCTTGGATTATGAAAAATAATTCGAATCCATGTTAATTATTTTTATTTCTAATTTTATTTTAACATTGTTTTTTATCTTTCGACTTTGTGTCCATGTTCCAATGGGATATTATTATCTTATCGAAAATGGGCGGAACATGTTATTTTCATATACTGAGATAACATCACCATCGTACAATACTAAATCACGAGATTGAAGTTTAAGTATTTCTCGACCTGGTAACAGAAGAAAAATAAAGTTATTAGTTGATTCAAATGCACTATCCTTCCAATAAAAACTATTTTATAAGACATCCTAGAGGCGGATACAGAGAAAAGTTCCGGGATGCAGGGGTGAAAGTTGCCCCTCCAATTGATAAATTAAAGATCATCATTAAAATTTGGCCCAAGAAAAAGTACTAGACGTTTTAAGCAGAGTTCTCTAATGTTTTTGTTAGATCATTAACATTAGTTAAATCATCGTCTTTACCATTCATATCATAAACCTCTTCTCCTCGGACAATTCCAATGCGACCTGCATTACGGTACACAAACGCACCATCAGGAAGGCCGGATGCTCGTTTAGGTGGCGGTTTTTGTGGAGCTAGTTGTGTGGGAAAAATAAAGTTATTAATTAATTCGTAATTTCCAAAAAACTCTTAACTTATAACTTCCAGGCAAGTGAAGGGTACGTTGGCATCTTTAAAAGAAAAAGGAAATTTTAGATAAAAATTTGCAACAGTAAAATAATAGAAGACTGTGCTCTAGGTACGGCACTTGATATCTTGGATCGTAGAAAATCCTGCGAGGAATAAAATGAGACATTGATCATTAGGATTTAATAAAAATTGTAAATTTTCCCCGAAGAGAAAGGAAAAACTAAACCTTTATAGAACTACTGTTAAATAAACAATCTTAACCTGAATTATTTTTGTCTAAAGTGTGCTTTGAAACCTCCATCAAGATTTACTGAAATTAATAATCGATCTTTTCTTGTCAATTTTATAAATCATTTTAAAGATTTTTCGAGGGGTTAGTTCCTAAGTACCTAGGTGAGTAAGCCGAAGCTACGAGCGGAAGAAATCTTTATCAGAATATAATAAAGTTTTACGAAAAATATTTTTTCAATTCAGCTTAACTTTTAAAAAACACCAGCATTCAACTAACCGAAAAATCTATAGTTAGAATAAAAGCTAGAGGTTTTAGAAGAAATTGTATGATTTTCGATTAAGTGTGTATTTTATTTTTTAAATGATCAGTTGTACCAGGATTTACTTGAACGGTTGGATAGATCTTTCCATTATAATATACTCCAATAATTTCCCCATCCTGGTACACGAGTTGAGGATGTAATGGCATGTTAGGTGTGTGCTGGATGTGGACCCGCAGATTTGGACGTGGCGGCGTCGACATTGGACTTGATTCTAGAAACACAAATATCTGATTTTTGTAAAAAATAATTTTTTTAACAACTCCAAATAACTTTTTTATATTTTGACGTAAATAAGCCCTTAATTTAATCACAAAGTCAATCCATATTAGTATGTCATCCAAGGCACACGAAGATTTTGTTTGAAGACGGTAAAATGTTAAACACGTAATTTCGACTACAATTTATAAACGACTTAAAATTTTTTAAATTAAAGCTAGCTAAATTCTTAAGAAATTAGTGGCTTTAGATCATTCTTCGAATTTCATTCCTTATTCATATGCTTTTTTAAAAATCGGGAAAATGAAACTTTAGAAAAATAATCTCTTTTAGATCCCAATTTTTTATGCGTCTTTATATTCTAAATCCTTACATAATCGATAACATTAGTGATTAGATTGTGCAAAGCAATTCTTATCATTACACTCATGCTTTCCGTTTAATTTTTGACAGATAAAAATAGGTGTAAGACATTCCAGGTACAAAATGAAATTAAGCTGAAAATTGTGAACAAAATATAAAAAATATATAAAAATGGTGAAAATTGCGTATGGAATTATGTTGTGAAAAAGTATTATTGTTGGTCAAACTATATCTGTGCTTAAACTTTACTGAAGAGTGTCATGCATAACCATGTAAATGCCTCTCTTTCAAAACACGCTTCAAAAGCTTAAAAATTCTTCTAAATTCGGTGGCACATTACAGTGAAAAAATTTAATTTTTAGATTGCCAAAGCAATTGTTATATAAAAAACTTGTTTTAAATATTTGAGATTCGGAAAAGCTGCCAGCTGAATTTAATTTTGCGAGAAAATCCACATAAAACCCATGTAGCTTTTAACAAAAAAGGTAATGGTTACCTTCAATTTGATATTGAGATTGACCTTTAGAGTATTTTTAAGGTTAACTTTGTGTTTTTAAACGGGAAACCCCTATTTTAGACAACGGCAATCGAAAGAGAAAGAAATTTTACGTTTAAATATGTACTCAGGTCATAAATCAGGTGTGACTTTACAGGTAAGCGGAAGGTCATTCTAACGTAAACAAA
This sequence comes from Belonocnema kinseyi, assembly GCF_010883055.1. NCBI lineage: Eukaryota > Metazoa > Arthropoda > Insecta > Hymenoptera > Cynipidae > Belonocnema > Belonocnema kinseyi. The sequence continues at coordinate 13,809,763 of NC_046664.1, read as the reverse complement.
GGTCTGGCTGGGGTTGACAGACCTGCAGACATCGAATTTCTCGTTAAAAGTTACTCCAAGAATGATTTCGAATTAAAAAGATATAGGGCTGCCCCGTCAACCCAAACCGGACCTTGTTTAAGTTTAAATGACCTTCAGATGACCTGCAAAGCCACACCTAACCTATCACCTCAAAACATATTGAAACATAAAATTTTCTGCCCTTTCGATTGCCGATGTCAAATATAGATGTTCTTATTTAATAACACAAAAATAACCTTGAACTGACCTTGAAGTTCAAGTTCAAGGTCGAATCAAATGTCACTGTTCAATTTCTTGTTCAAACTTACTCGAAGAATGACCTGGACTCATTTGATTGATATTTTATCTTGACAGTTATTTAGGTGTTTCCAGACTTTTTGGATACCCTGTATATACAGTATAAATATAAATGTTATCCTGAGGCAAAATCCTAATACTGGGCAAGTCCACCGTGCATTGTTGTGAAACATTGAATATTTTTTTGGAACCTTGCTACGTGCTTGCTCAATACTCTAAAATCATCAGCGCGAACTCGGTTTGACAGAGCATAGAGCCTCCCTCTATGCTCTGTCAAGCCGAGTTCGCGCTGATAGAAACTCCCACTATGGTCTGTCAAACCGTGTTTGCGCTGATGATTTTAAAGCATTGAGCGAGCACGTAGCGAGGTTTCAAAAAAATATTCAATGTTTCACAAAAAAAAAGATTTTATTTTATAAAAATTAATATGATATTTACTTCGGTAAATAAATCTTCATGCAACAAGATAAAATACGTATGTCTAGAGTAACATATGTTAAAACACATAACGCTTCACGTACAACATTTTTAATTTTAATATAGTTGAATTTAAAATATTTTATTTGTTCAATATAATATTTTACAAATTTAGTATTTTATTATTTACTACTTACGAACAGAATTAAGAATCATCAGAAAAGTGAAACACAGAGTGAAAAGATAAGTGTCCATTTTTCCAGGGACTGAGATATGATCTTTAAAAACTTTCTTCACCTGCAATGATAAGATTTTGCATATGTTTGCCTTATTAACTACCCGCCGTTATGTCATTATTGAGAAAGAAATATTAAGTTGGTAGAATTGAATTGATAAAAGATGCTAAATATAATGAGGGAGGGTTAAAGCCTACAAATAATATCGGGACATAATTTACGGATGATACCCTTGCTTGAAAATGTTACAGGCTGGGAAGAACCAGATTCACAAGTAACGATTTCGAAACGGGCGACGTCGAAAACGAACTTTCACGATTCCGTCTCTTAAATCTGAAAATGAACAAGTCACAATTTGGGAAGTCAAATTTCGCACACGCCACGTAAGCGGCAACACAATCGCATCATCTATAATTCAGGAATCATCTCAAGGCCATTTCATGCTTGTCTTATTCCTGCCTCAGTCACACTTTTTAACAACTGACGTCTTTAAAAAAAAGATAGCGAGGTGAACATTTAATCATAAAATATATATTTACTTTCTATTCTAAGAAGAGAATATCAGGATAAGCATGTATATGCTGCCCCTGCTTGTATCTAATTCAGATTTACACAATAAGTTAAGATTAATATAATATCAAAATCTCCTGACAATTATAATTAAAGAAAGTTTTTTATAAAAGTTATGACGTTTATATGAGAAATTGGTAAAAATAAATTTCTTAAGAATGGTTGAACCGATTTTAATGGGGAAAAATATTTGTATTTATTATTTATTAAACAGAGTCCCTAATGCCAAAATAGCCCTCTGGGGAACAGGACAAGACAAGGTCATTACTAATTTATGCAAGCACTAATTGATCATATACTTGATTAGCCTTATAACTAAATTCGAAGAGTCGGGTTAGAAATATTGTACAAATATTTGAAAAAGAGATTTTTGAAACAATACAAGAAAGGTGAATTTCTAATATTATAGGGTATTTTATCCCATATCTGGGCACCTCTTACTACAAATGAACTTTGCAGCTTACACATTCTGTGCAAGGGAATCTGAATAATTAAATACCTTTTAAAAAGCTTAGAATGTGCTGAAAGATCTCTGTCTGCAAATTTGAAGAGGCAAGCTTAGTCATTTCGATTGATATTCCGTTAGATCCTATGGCGTTGGAATTGAGGTCAAGTATTTTTTTCGAAAATGTTTCACGTGTGATGTCATCGAAAAAGATGTCAGAATCATTTAATGTTGAATTAATAGGGATAGGGAAAAATAATTATGACAATTCTGGAACTGGGAACGTAAAGAAAGTCTTTAAAAGCTCATTAGGCGGAAAATTACTATCTACAGATTCATGCTTGGGCGGGATTAGGTGCAAACAAATCAGAAGATGCCAAATCTCCTGTTTTTTGTCTCTATCTGCAATCTTGTTATAATTGTATTGATTAAACGCCTTATTAGATTTTTAATTTTAGATGTGATCTAGGAGGCAGCTTTATTGAAGTTTTTAGGAACGTGTAGAGGTGAAACTTTGTTGAATGCGGAGACTAGATGTTTAGTTAGAGTATCAATTTTATTATTTATATCTGTTTCTTATAATATTTGTCCCCAAGCATACATCATTAGGTGTTCGTGGAATGTATATTCATCAATATTAGAGAGATTCTGCACCAGCCTTTGGGTATGGCATTGAATTTAAGTTGTAGGAAAATTTTTAGGTAATGTGAATCAAGTCGTGTTTAGAGAGAAAAGGGATGGTATGCTGTTCGTGGGACACATTATCAACATCGTCTACAATCATTAAGTCAATAAGAGTACTGAAACGATCAGGATGATAAGTGGAATCGTAAGATACAATCAAGAGCCCCAAAGAGTACACCAACGATGTAAGATATTTAGTATGTTTGCAAGTGAGATTTAAAGTAGTGTTAAAATCTCCAGTAAGGATAATGCTGTTAAAGTTAGGAATAAGTGAAAATATTACCGATTCAAGATCTGTACCATAGAAGGAATTAGGTGGCTTATAAATTACGCACACTAAAAACTATCAGAAGTAGACTTAACTTTTACGAAGAGAAATTCGATCATTGGATAAGTAGCCACCGGACTCACTTCAAGCACAGTCCCAATCAGACTTTTATGCAGAAAAAGGAAAACACAACCACCTCTTCTCTCGTCTCTGTCTCTTCGAAAGAGCGAATAAGCTTCGAAAAAGCAACGAAGCTGGAAGATATATTTGGAGTTGACCAGGACTCAGGAACGGCTATTATAAGGTAGGGACATGTACTGAAAAATTTTTAAATTCTAGAAAATGTGCAAAGAGAGACTAAGCGTTAACGTGGCAAACGCTTAAGGTATCCATTGATATATTAAGAAAAACATTACTATGTGAATACGATGCATAAATGTAGTCAATTTATAGAGTTGGCGCAAGGCTGAATTAGGATAGTAGTAAATACACATTAAAACGTCAAATTGAGATTGATAATGATCCAGAGGCATAGCACATCATATGGCCAGAATTCAGTTAATTGCCATATGAAAGATAATATAACTTAATAAGTAGAAACAAAATGCTATATATTTGCTATAAGTGTTTAAGCGGGTGAAACAGAAGTATCTAAGAAATAACGCAAGAAAATTTAAATACTTTTCTATGCAAGAAAACAAGATTAATTGAGGATACAGAGTAAAAATTAGTGAAATACATATACTAAGGTAAGATTAGCACTTGAGAAAAATTAGTGCTAAAGTTAGTCGGAGAAAAGTTAAAAAAATATTGGACATAGACCGTGTTTGATATTGTGGTCCCTCTACAGATAGTAGGGTTGCAAGAAGTATTCTCGGCGAAGCGTCCTCCCTTCAGCAAAAAATTCTTCCACCAGAAATCCAAAGATATTTGATTTTCTTGTCTATTCGAAGACCGAGAGCAATAGCATAGATTTTTTGTTTATGTGGAATTAAAGCCTCGCGAAGGCAAATAAAGCGTTTCTCATTTTCGGTCCGTCCCAAATTCGAGGTAGAAAAATCCTTTTTGACTTTACGCCTCTCGATCCTTTTATCGCGTATAACTTGACGGCTGAATTTGGCTACAATGATCGGTGGGGTAGTAGGATGAGTGAGTAAGCGACGTTGCTTTAATAATACGGTAAAGGTTGAAAACGTTATCCTTAACAAAAGGTACATCAAGAACTTTGGCAATCGACTCTACGTTGGCCATAAGGTCCTCGTTTGACTTCATTGGAAGACCATGGATTTCAAGGGTAGTTTGTAAAACCGCTTAATCGTTCACATTCTGCATGTGTTCAAGTGCAGCCAGTTTAGTCTTAAGGTCGGTCTCTTCCTTCTTAACGAGGTGAATTTCCTCAATTTGCTCTACGGAGGCGGCTTTAAGAGAAATAATGAGGATGATGTTATTGGAGAGGTCAGTCTTAATTTCAAAAGGGTGAAATTTAACTTTCCATTAAATTCCTGTTGTCGAGTTTCGAATTCACTAAATCTCAAAGAACCTCGCAAGCAATTCACTTTGGGCATTCGAGATCACTTGACGTAAGAGTACAACAAGACCCAGATGTAGAGCAAATGGATTGACAGTGGTAGGAGTAAAGGGTACAGAATTTTCACTACCGACGTACCGAGAATCACACATCTCGTTATTGGCACCAAGGTTGGTATCCACTGGCGCAGAGGTGGCACTAGTAGTTAAAGAATTACATTCCTTGCAAAAATAATCCATCTGGCCCTTTTTGAGTTTTTCAAAGATCTTCTTTGCGATACCAAAATTAGTACAGGTCAGTTGGATGAGCTTGCCACACTTCAAACATGCCAGAACCTCAGGATCACTCCTAGAAATCACTACGCTCTACTCCGGACACGCTGCCATGTTAACGTAAATAAAACATAATGAAAATAACTGTTGCGAAAGATTTGCTCAGATTAGCAACAATTAAACGAATTAACGCAAAGTTAAAATTTACAAACAAACCCGTCAGAAGTACTTTTACAAACATGCGGTCAACATAATAAATTTATCATTTTTTTCTAACATCGTCCCATCGAGTCTCATAACGTATTTTGCCCTCATCAAAACTTGATTTCGCCATTCTCGAGTAATTTATTTCTATTTCTTCCTTTAGACACGCAAACCTTTGTCAGCATATTCCCTTATCGGTCGTTGTTTGCGAGAAAAATCAGAAAAGAAGATTTTATGCAAAATAAATTCTCCCGGTTACAAAAATCTTTAAGGCCGTATTAAAAACATAAGAAACACAAGATGATAAACACTATCAGAATAAAAAAGAAAATGGTACATCTCTGAATTAGAAAATAAAATTCTCAAAAAGGCTTGCTTTTAAAATTGCAATAACGAGTATACATTGGGATGGTTCTAGCATTACTTTCAGAAAATATGGTTAAAAGTAATAAAAAAATTGTTAAAATGAGCATGCTTGTAAACTTGCATTAAGTCTCACCTCACTAAGAAAAAAAGTGGACAAAGCTTCAACAGACAAAGTAACCGCAACATTTAGTACTCATCTAAGAGAAGATTGTTGAAACGATACTTTCTGCAGGGTAGCTGAGAATGAGTTTAAGATGATGACCTAATACTAAATTAACAATAAAAAATGTAATTTGTACATTATTTTGCAAATTCTGAATAAGCAGTACCAGGCCGAGGTACAGAAACCAATAAAATATACATATTTGATATAAAAATATAAAACGTATTCTAGAAAAGTTCATATTTTTAACAAAATCGCGTGAGAAGCATGATTTACATCATGATAATGTGATCGTTAAAGCTTAAGGAACGATGATGAGTTTAATGGAATTCTCACAGAAATCAAAATTAAGCGGAGACGAAGAGTTCCATGCATGATTAAGCATAGTTGTGGGATTGATGCACATAATCGAATACTTGAAATTGTGGATTTAAAAACGTCAAACCGTCGTAGGTACGGCAAAAAATACACGTACTAATCTCCAAATATTTGAATTGGTCAATTAAAATTTCTGTTAGGAAAAAATGGAAATTTTAGTAACATGCTTAAAAAAAAAGAATTTGTATCTCTGTCAAATTTTTTTATTTGTTTTGTCGGTTTAACATTATTTCTTGATTTTGGAATTTTCGTCAATGATCGTGGATGTTATTCTAATTATGTGATACTACCGACCGGCTTAAAAGAACTGTGTCAAAATCTTTTAAGAGTACGACCTTGGTATGTTACTTTATTATCCTCTTGAGGTACCATTGGGCTGCCGGCTAATAATGTGAAAAAATAATTATTAATCAATTTCGAATTTCACAAAAAGTATTAACTTAGAAATGCTACCTAAATTGTGTTCAATTGTGAGCCTGCTAGCAATTTTGCCATAAATTAAATTTACATTTTATTTTCGTTGAATATCAATATGTTCTACAAATTGGAGCAGGTTTCTTTAAAATTACCGTATACTTTTATATGCACTTTACTTTAATGAAAAATATTTATAAAACATTCCTTTAACGGACTCAAAAAAAGATTCTGGCAGTCAGGAGCATCTAAAAGTTAAACTGCGCGCCACACATAAAAGCTAAGATTTATCACTGGACTTTAAATTCTGGGATTCATAAGGGGGGGGGGGGGGGGGGGGGGGGGGGGGGGGGGTATTATCTGGACTTTCTCTGGATGCGTGCTCGAAACAATTAATAATTAAGAAAAAGAATCAGAAGTTTCAAGCAGAATTTTCTAATCCTTGCTTTAGTTTAAACTTAATTTAGAATTATCGTCTTTACTTCGCTTTTTGAGTATCCCTACACTATTTAGCATTCCAATAGAGTTTCCATTGCGTTTCAGAAAAGCACGATCAGGAAAATTGTACGTCCTGTACAGTGGACGTCGTGGTGAGGTACTTTGAGGTTGTGGCGGCGATGCAGAACATTTTACTATAAGAACTTCAGTTCCAGCTGTTGGAATTCGTCATGTAAAAAATATTGTTAATAATTAATTTAAAGACTGCAGAAGTCACTAAAGTATAAGTATTAGGGGTCAGGAGAGGAGGTTGGCGCACCTCAAAGAAAGAGTGGAATTAAAAGAAAACTTTAGAAATGAGAATAATAAAAATGTGCTCCGTGTGACTTATAAAATATGTGAGTGTAAGTTTTACTGAAGAAAAACTGCGCCTTCATCAAGATATCCGTCACTTTAAGTGACTTGAAACAAAACTATTATCGTTTGATATTGTTTTTTTTTTAAATAAAGGTGCGCCAACTTAGACTCCGCCCCAGCTTAACTTCCTCTCCTCTTGATTGTACTGAATTATCATTCTACTGAATAACTGTCCAAAAAATCATGTTTCTGAATTTTTAACTGGCATTTTCACAAAATCGTTGTCACAAGCAAATATGTTTTTAACAGCATATATTCTCAAAAAGCATATTTCAAGTACTCGCTGAAGCTATTTAATGGACTTTGAATTCAGCTGAAAATCCTGGTACTGGAACTTCAGAGAATCCTGTACAAGTCCCTGTATACGAACCTGTAAAGGTTCTCTGGAACGTTCCTGTGCCAAAATTTGGGGAAGGGTACTTGTGTCTAACCCTGCAAAGAAGACTGCACAATATTCCTGTACGGGCTTCATGAAAATTCAGTTCAGGCGCGGGTCACTGTTCAGAAACATATTGAGGGACCTGTACAGAAAGCCATCGCAAAAACTCATGTCACTTACAGCTATGAAGTTGCTTTTGATTATTCCTATGAAGATCAAACTCAATATCGAGAGAGTCAAATCACTAGCGAACCTTCGCAATTTACTTTCTTTTCAGCTTAGTGTATAGGATCCTCCGTCGAATTCCTGTGGAGGAACCATTAAGATACCTGTACAACTTTGCTTGCAGGTTTATGCACACACACATGCGCAAGTTCTTGCGAGATTCCCGTACGAGAATTTTCATCTGATGCATGCAAAATGTATCCTATTTTTATTCCTACAATCCAGCCTTCCATGGATGCACTTGTGCATCCAGTGTTTACGAAAGTGTCCTATTGGTCTATCTGGGACATAGGACAACCTCAAGTAATCAAATTTAGCCCTGCATGGGGTGCTTTGCAGGGGTCGAACTTTTATTTGCCTAGCTGTTCGTAGGATCAAAATGAACACGAAAAAAAAAACAAAATTTAAAAGTAGACGGAAAGGAAGTAAGAGGCTCTAACGGGTCTAACATAACCCCTTCCCGCCAGTCAGTTTCTTCAGTAAGCCAAACTCAAGTGGCGGTTTTGCTTCCAGCTCCCCTGGGAGCTGAGGGATTGACGATCCTGCTGCATGAGGGTGTATAAACGGGAGCGGCCAACGAGTCCACCAAAAAGAAGAAACACATAAACGATTCCCTGAAAAAAGGTCTGAGGATGCAAACGCAGCAGGCTAGTAGAGCAGCGTTGGCGCTAGAACCTCAGAGACTGTAGCAGAAAGGCATCGGGATTGGAACCTTTACGGACATCGAAGGAGCCTTCAATTATGAATCTAGAAATATGATCAGGGCGGTCATGATTGCACATGGTGTGCCTATTGATGTCGTAGAACGGACAAGCCACATGTTGGTCAACAGGAACCTTATAACGACTAAGGGTTGTACCACTTTATGTGGAACCCTTGAATCGGGATTTCCACAGGCAATGTTAAACTGTCTAATGTGAAGTCCAGGCTGGAAAGGATTAGGGGCAGATACTGACAGGCGTCACTGGTGCCTCGCGGTCGACACAAACAATGGCTTTGAGGTTGAACCCATTAGCCAAAACATTAAATAGCATGTCCCATGGGTTCAGAATACACCATGATGAGGATTTTCATTAGGTGACCCATCTTCTGTACATGGATGATCTATAGCTATACGCTAGTTCAGCCCATAAACTGCGGAAAGTGCTCAATGTCACAAAGTAGTTTTCGAAAGATATCCACATGGAGCTTGGACTAGATAAATGCAGAGTAGTGTATTTAACCAGAGGGGAAACAGGTACCGCAGAGTTAGAAAATGAATTCGAAAATTACATGTAGGCAATAGCTACGGGTGAGTCATATAAATATCTGGGTATTCCTTCATCTAAGGGCATTTAGGATACGATAGTTAAGACAAGCCTAACAACTGCCTTCACTGCGAGACTCAAGATTGATTACAAAGAGTTCTCCCCACTCGGCAAATAAAAGCAGGATAATAAACGCCTATGCCATCCCGGTCCTCACGTACTCCTTCGAGCTCACCAAATGGTCTTACACCGACCTTCCGAAGTCAAACAGAATCGTGCATGTAGAAATGACGAAGCCCCGAATGTACGACATTAATTCAGTGATCAAAAAGATAGTTTTACCATGACATGTAGGGGTTAGGGGCAGAAACTATACTGGAATTAAAAATACAATGGAGCCAGAAAGGTCTCTAAAGCAAGGACACCAAAATATTAGATCAGCATGGAGTGGATAGTAGGGCAATTATTATTTGACTGAAAAAGGGCGTCCTGTATCCGGAAACAGAAGAATTAGTCATTGTGATTCAGGACAGGGTTATCAGCACCCGAAATTATCGCAAACACGTTTTACATCGAGACATGGTTGCCCGATGCCGATTATTTGGAGATACCAATGAATCCATCGAGCAAAGTATTCATGATTGTAACGTAATTGCTCAGAGAAAATATATATACATACATAATGATGTGGCGGGAATTACACATCAACAAAATCCCATTATACATCAATATATTCCAATTCCCGTTTTAAAAAACGAAGATTGTTTCTTTTATTGAAATGTTACTATCCGCAAGGTTCCTTACATCCAAGGCAATCTGGAGAAATGTAGAGGAATGTGTAGCATACATTTATTCATCCTGAGCGCGGTACTGGCAGCAAATCAGAAGGCAGCTTTATTAAACACCTGTTGCATTTTAAGGAACTTTCTCGACTATCAGAAGCAAGCGACTAAAAACCTGTGCAGTGGTAGATCCTAGCTCGGGAAGCATCCAGAGGTAACTGTTGTCACCCACAGCAATCGCGGCCGCTGTTTATGTATAACAGCGGAAAGGACTCATCTCATCAGTCTCATGTCTTAGTCCTTAGTTATGATAAAAAAACTGGGTTAACCCCAAAGCAAGTTTGAAAACAGTAAGATAATAATAATTTCTAAAAATGTTACAAAAAAGGGGGGTTTTGAGGACTACTTCTTTTTTTCAAAACAATTGAAAAAAATCTGCCTTTTCTATCAATTTTAATAACTTTTTGTGGGTTTAGAAGAAATGTGAAAAACTGCCTGCACATACTTTATTTAAAATTTTAAACCTTTTTTTAAATTATGTTAGCATAATTTATTTACGGATTATTACTTTTCTTTTTTATTCAAATTTGATTATTTAATCTGTGGCTGAAAACTTATCTCCTTTTAGACTTCAGAAAAGAAATCTATTTGGTAAATTATTTCTTTTTTTCTTAATTTAAAATTTATCTGTGTGGTTGAGAACGTAATTACTTTGATGAAATATTCTTTGTTTGTTTATCAAAATTTATCTTTTTTCAGCTGAAAATTTAACTTTTTGCTTTAAAATGTTTATACTTTGTTGAAAAAGTATAGCTTTTGGTAAAATATTTTGTTGAAAAGTTTCGTACTGAAACTTTATCTTTTTCAGTTGAAGATTCTTATAGTTTGTTAGAAATTCATGCTTTGTTCTAAAAAAGTAATCTTAAGAGTGGAAAATTTACGTGTTTCATTAAAAAATCGATTTCTTGCTTATCAATCCGTTTTAGTTAAACAACAGGTTAGTTAAATTTAGTAGTGATTATTTTAGCAAAAATTTATGTTCTTAGAAAATTACGTATTTGGTTGGAAAATCGATTTTCTGCATTCGGTGCATTTGGTTTCAAATTCGTCGCTCATGTGGGAATTTGGACAGCTTAGTTTAAAAATTATTCTTTGAATTAATTATTTATCATTTAAGTTGAAAACTTATCTGGTTTTCTTAAAATTGAAATATTTTAATGAAAATTAGCCTTTTTTATGTGAAAATTCAACTTTTTCGTTTAAAATTCCTGTGTTTAACTGAAAGTTTTTTTTCCGATAACAAATTAATGTTCTGGGTTAAAAATTTATCTTTTTTGGTTGAGAATTGACCTTTTTAAAATGAAAATTCCACAGATTGAATAATTTAACAAAAAAGATTTCACGAGTGGATCGAATTGAGAGATGTGAAAAGTCATTTTTGACTAATTTGTCAGTCGTAAAATCTAATTTATTTTAATTATTATTTTTTTCAGTCTCTTTTTTATTTATAAATGTATCTTTTTTAGTTGAAAATTAAACTTTTTGGTTAAGAATTCTTGAAATTTGTTGAAAATACGATTTTTCCATGAAAAATTAATCTTTATGTTTGAAAAAATTATCTTTTCCGTCACAAATTTAACAGCCAGGTTTTAAAGTTGAACTACTTTGTTAAAAATTAAATAATTATTTTTTTATCTTTCTTTCTTGAAAATTTAACTTTCTAATTAAGAATTCTTCTTCTTCTTTATTCATAATGTGTCCCCTAAGGGTTTACATGACTTCCATTCCTTACAATCTTTCCGTTTACATCTATATATTTTTTACAATCTTA
>NC_046664.1:13745736-13798081 GCF_010883055.1 Belonocnema kinseyi | reverse complement strand
CCTCCTCCTTTTCTAAACCTCATTATCTTTGTCTTTTCTACATTTACATTCAGCTTTTTCCCATCTAAGTATTTCTCTAATCCTGTAATTAATCCCGCCATCATTTTTCTGTAAAAATTAATTTTTAGTTTAAAAAGCCTTCTTTTTCGGTTGAAAATTCAACTTTTTGGTTGAGAATTCTTGAGTACTGTGAAAAGTTCATTTTTCCAATAGAAAATGAATCTTTTTGTTTGAAAATTCATATTTTTGCTGAAAAATGTCACAACTAGGTTTTAAAGTTGCACTACTTTCTTAAAAATTCATTTTTTTGTTTTGAAATTCAACTGTTTTGTTGAAAATTCTTTTTCTTCAGTTGAAAAATTACTTTGGCAAAAAAATGTACCAATTCCCTTTTTGGGCGAAAATAGTTCTTTTTGATGTAAAGATTTAACTTTTTGTGAAAATTGAACTATTTTGTTAAAAATTCGTTATTTTGTTGAAAGTTAATCTAGTGTATCAAGATTTCATATTTTTGGTTAGATAATCCAACTGTTCTGAAAATTCCTCTTTTTATAATTAAAAATTATTTTTTTGCATTACAAGTTGAAATATTAAATTTTTGCTTAAAAATTTATCTTTCATCGTTTAAAAATCCAATAATACCTGGATTAAATGTCACCTGAAATTTAATTATGCGCAATTTAAGAATAACTCTGAAAATTACTTTTTGTATTATAAATGTTAATTTATTACGGTCACGTAGATAATGATGGCATGTTGACGACCTGAGTCACGAAAAACACGAAAAATTCAGTATAAAGGTAAAACTGGGTTTTAGATTTATAACTTTAATTAAAAATTTCATTAAATTTTCCTTCGATCCCCTCTGGTTTACAGAAAAAATTAGTCTATTCGCAATGAAATATCGGTAAAAAGAACCTGCTTCTTTCACCCGGGGTTTCTTCGCAGAAAATTGCAGTTTTTCATACTGAAATTTTGGTACAGAATACATGTACCCTTCCACGAATATTTCTATCATTTTAAGAGCTGGTGAAACAGAGGTCTACAAAAAATAAAACAATACAAATTATGTCTAATATTTCCTACGTTCTATCATTTTTCCGCTCAAGCGAGAAAAATAAATTTGTGAATATAAACAATTAGAATTGGAAACTAAAATTATCCCAGGGCAGATAATTTTCATGACGAGACCAATAAAAAATATCCTCCGTCGGATAATTGTTGTATTAAACTGTTTATAGCGTTTTCATCCATCGTTGGATAAATAACATTTCGGGGATTTACTCCGTACTTTACTATTATCTACTCACCAACAAAATCAAGCCATATCATAAGGTGAAAGGCGGAATACAAATCAAATTATTCATTTCATTCTAGAAAAAGAAGTGATCTTCCCAAATTTTATTGGGCTCCAACTGATAAATTTTGAATAGCTTTGATCTGTATTTAAAGCAGCTATAATCTCATTACTAGCAAGCTTCTTTATTGAGATGGGAGAATAGAGTTCCACCGGAAAACGAAAGACATTAGAAAATCAGAGCCTGGTGTCTGCCACGACTTATCTGAAGAGCATTTTTGAAAGTCATGATTATTTAGGCATTTGCTAAAGCGAAGTGTTATCGGTGTGAAATAGGGTAACTTTATTTGCTGTTAATGAAAATCTTAGAGCCTTGAATGCAGGAAGTCAACAAGTGAAAATTTAAAATAGAATGACATTGGAAAATCACATTCTGGTGTTTGCCACGATCCGCCTTAATCTCATTTTTGACAAACATTCTTATTTACGCCGAAAAAAGATTTGAGATAGTTAAGGTTTGCACTAAGCAAAGCATCATTGTTGATGAATGAAGAAACTTTATTAACTTTCCCTAAAAATTGTCGAGTTTAGAGTGGAGGAAATCAATAAGTGACAATTTGAAAACTAGCAATTTATCTTAAGGCTATTTCTGAAAAATATTTTCATTTGCGCGGTGTGTTTATTAACAATTTACGGTTTCGAATCAAAAGAGACTGGAAACGATTTCTTAGGCTTTCGCAACTCAAATATAACAAAATTGGCTTGTCCAATTTTGGGAACTGAGATTTCACAAATGACAGATTTTGGCCAACTCAAGGATCCGCATCTCTCATCAGGAAAATGTCTTAAGACTATTCCAAACTGACCTCAATCTTAACTTACTTTTATTTTCTTAACAACTTATGTCCACAAAAAATAGTTTAATACTAAATATAATAATAATGTATTATAATATTATGATCATTAACGTGGTACCGGTTAAATGGTTTAGTGTAATTTTATTAATCATTAAATCTATACAATATACTTTGAGCGGAAGAAATATAAAATTCGAACGAACTGGGAGGGCAACAAATGACCTCATCTTCGGTTTCATTTTCAAAAATTTAATTGACGCACCGAGACAGATCCACAAATGCAGAGGAAAAATTTTGGATCTTTTTTTCTACGGATGACAGAACACGAATTTTAGATATAGTAATATAACGTCATACGGACGCGTAGTCATTTAAATTCAAAACCAGCAAAGATCGTTTCCTATCGTGAAGAATGTGCCGATTCTGCTGACAGGCAGGGAGGTTTCAAGCCTGATTTTTTAATCAGTAACATTAGTTAAAGATGTTCCAATATTATACAATGAACAAAACAAAATTTTTTTTGTAAAACCAAAGTTTTGAAACCAGTTATGATATCGTCAATATAAATTTTATTTAATGATATTTGTAATGCCTTTAGACATTGTTTGGCATAATCACGTGTCAGAAATTGCAAGCATTGGATAGCTAGAACTTGAGCTGCTGAGAGTCCAAAAGTGATCGTGTTGTGTTCACATGTCGTGATTTGTCCATTTTAATTTCTCTGATCGCACCATCAAAGTTTCCTTTAGAAACATTTCTGGGAGTGTCTTAGCTGAACCATCGTATACTATTCGTACTCTAGCTGTGAGACTTTCTTTTTGGCTTACCGCGTGATGTGGTAATTAACATTTGTGGTCGTTCATACTTCCGCTTTAGTCATGTGACCTAAGGTTTAATATTTTTGGGTTATATTAATGTTTTGCTCTTTTAAATCTATATTTCGATTTAGTTTTCTTTCTAAGGCATGAAAACGTTTTAGTGCTTTCGCCCTGGATTCTGCTAATTTTTCTTGAATTGATTTTTAAGGTTTAGCAGTTTGCTGTTCGAGTGAGAAGTGAATCTAATTATTCAACTGCGCCGAATTTTTTAAGGATTAGGTGTGGTGCGCCCTTAGGTGAAAGATCATATTGCGGGTTACAGAAAAGTAAAATTCTTGGTCCTGCTATCAAAAGTATATCAATGGATCCTGGTTTATAGAATTCTGTGTTAGAGCATTTGAGATTCTTCGGTGTCTTGATTTGTTCTCTAGAAATTATCTATTGGAAAAATACATTCAAACATTGAAAATCCGAACTTTTTAGTTATATTATCAGCCATAAAATTTGATAGTGAGCATGTGTCGAGGAGTAGCCGAAATCGAATGGGTTCGTGATACTTGTTGATGACATTGATTTTACAGGCGCACCAAAAAAAGTTGTCTGTACTTTGCACCTTAAAATTACTTTACAGTGCCACAAATTTTCCCCTAGTCTAGGGGAAGTTTGTAAAATCTAAAGGTATTCTGGATTCTCTGAACGTCTTTTTTTTAGGGGCAAGTCCATGACAAAATACAGTATTTTCATGTATTTAGAATCAATAGATTCATGTTCAATTCATGTTTAATTCAAATTTATGTTCAATTCATGTTTAAAATTACTTTAAAGTATCACGAATTTTTATTTGCCTAGGGAAAACGATGAAAAATTGACAAAATTTTTCGGATTTATGCAAGTTGTATTTTTAGACATGAAAGTCAGTGCTCAACTGTGGTATTGCTACACGTTTTGAGTCGCTGAATTTAACTCAAAATTCCTTTACAGTTTCCCAGGTTTTCCTTAATCTATGGGAAAGTTGATTAGGAGTTAAGACAAACTTCAGGTTTTAAGTAAGTCACGTATCTATACTCAAAATCCAGGATCAAATATAATACTTTCATGTATTTTCTATCTCCGGTATGAAATCAAGTTGCGCTCGATATTGCCCCTATTTTCCCCTAGCCTAGAAAAAATAGTAAAAAATTAAAACAAACTTCAGTTATCATGCAAGTTTATGTTTCTGAAACGTAAAATTTTTACGATTTTCGAGTTTTTAAGTCCAAATTTTAGTTTCAAACAGTTTTTCAGTTTTTACTTAGCTCAGGAAAATGGGTGGAAAATCCATTTTTCACTATCAACTGTTTTTTTGTTATGTGGACGGCAAAAATAACAAGTGTAATGTTTGGATTTATTTTCGTTTTTTCTTCAAATAACATGAAGTGGTCAGCCTTGGGGTTGTTTTACATATGCTATATTGCATACCGCCCAGTAAGCGCTTGCTTGCTCACATATATATTAAATAAAATGAGTATTTGAATCTAGCCTGAGTCGTCTTTCAGTCTATCGAGGTAACGATGCCAGTGGCAACGGACAGCTCTGCAGGGGTGCATTATGGTGTGAGGATGATGCCGTAGTGTGTCCGACAACAAGTTGACATGGTCATCCTTAAAGTCGAAAAGCCCTCAAAATGAGGTCTGGGGATGTATGAGGGTTATAAACCCCAGGACGGCGAACTCGCCTTGATCGGAACAGAACCCATAACGTGCGGGTTTTTCTTCAACTGTATGGAACTTAACAATCACAAAAATCAAAATACACAAAAATCCGACTATAGCCATGAATGTAACGGATATTATAACTGTTTCTGTTATGTTTCCAATGAATACATAATACCAAATAAATCGTAGGAACATCACAGAATCAATAAAAAGCTGTATCAAGCGTGTTTTAACCGTGAAATCAAAAATCCAGAGACTGAATGGACACCTAGGATCATATGCAATAATTGCTATAGCATGCTACGTCGTAATACAGAAACAGAAAGGATGAAATTCAGTTGAACGACAACATGGAGCAAAACATCAGAATAAAAATGATCGCTATTTTTGTAAAACTAAAATCTTTGGGCACACCACTTCGACGACAAAAATATTGACTAAGCAAATATTTCCAGCCTCATAAAGCGATCTCTCTCATGTAATAAATACACTAATATTATCGAAGAGTATCAAAATATCGAAGAAGTCAAGAAAAATGTTATTTCTTCACTTGAACTGCAATGACGACAATGGAAATGACTTAATTCCTAAAGAAGAACAAAAACCACCCGAACTCTACAAGCAAAAGGAATTGAATGACCTTATCTGAAACTTAGGGTTGCTTAAGGATGCTGCTGAATACTTGCCCTCAGCTTTGAAAAAAATAAATTTGGTAACAAAATGTACTAAATCCACCGTATACCGAAACAGAGAAAATGATTTTCTAAAGTATTTCTTTCAGAAAACTGATTTAGTCTATTGTTTAGATGTCAGAGGTTTTATGAATGAACTAAAACCAAATATTTATAAAGATGATGAGTGGAGGCTTTTCATTAACTCTTTCAAGCGAAGGCTTGAAGCAGGGTTGCTTCACAATAAAAATAAGCTCGCATCAGTACCAATAGCCCACTCTACTATACTGAAGGAAGGCGGCATTAATCTTAAGAAGGTTTGGAGTCTGATTAAGTATTCGGTACATCAATGGAAGATCAAGGGAGATCTGAAAATTGTAACTATACTGTTAGGGAAACAATCAGGTTTCAATAAATGTCCCTGCTTGTTGTGCTTGTAAGATAGTAGAGATCGTGAGCATCACTTTACACACAAAAAATGGCAAGAAAGGTCATGTTTTGAACCTAGTTCAAACAATATATTATACGAGCCATCGGTTGAGCCTTTAAAAATGGTTTTTTCTTCCCTTTATATCAAACTCAGCTTAATGAAACAGTTTGTTAAATCACTAGACAAAGTAGGAAAATGTTTTACATATCTAGGAAGTAAGTTTCGAGGATTATCCGATGCCAAAGTAAAGGAAGGAGATTTGATGGGCCTTAAATTCGGCAAGTGTTCAAAGATTGTGAATTTAGTAAACATATAAATGACATCAAAAAAGCTGCTTGTCTTAGTTTTAAAAAAGTTGTGGAGAATTTTTTAAGAAACCATAAAAGTTACGACTACAGAGAATTATCAGAAAAAAAATATGGTTCAGAAATACCATGAACAAGGTTGTTTAAAGAACTTAAAATTGCACTTTCCTCACTCACATCTAGATTACTTCTCTGAAAATCTTGGCGATGAAAGCGAAGAACAGGGTGAACGCTTCCATCAAGACGTCAAAGAAATCGAGCGCTGTCATCAGGGACGATGAGGTGAGCATATGATGGCAGATTTTTTCTGGATGTTGAAAAGAGATGTTGAACTATGACGAAAAGAGTGTTTGTTTAAGGTTGAAAACCTCGAGATGATTAAAATAAGATACATTTTGACGGCTCCTATTGACAAAACTGTATCTGTATCATCAAATTTTAATGCACAGATCCATTACCTCCGTAAATTTAGAAGATTTTTTATTTTTTCATGGGTTCCCCTAGGCTAGGGAAAAATTTGTGGGGCTGGAAACGAATTATTACGATTCCGTGTCCCAAATGTAACAGTGCACAAGTCACATAGTTCGAAGTGAAATTTTGCAAACGTTACCTTAGCGGCAACGTACATCGCAAAATATGTTTTTCGGGAATCATCTTCAGGCTATTTCATACCTACCTTATTTCTCCCTTAATGACACTTTATCAAAAACTGGCGTCCACAAGAATTAAAATATTGGGGTGAAATGCCGATCCAAGAATAAATTTTTCTGCAATTGTACAAATTTAGATGCCTGGCTTCGATTCCATCAATTCTTCTCGTGAACGGTGTAAGATGTCGCAAAGTAGCAGGAGGTATTTTCCATAGAACATTTTTAGACGAAAACATAAAAATCAGAAGATGAGAAACGCGATCGGGACCAAAAAGTAAGTAAGCCTCCTCGGGGTTTTATAACTATGGTTTCTCCAGCTTAGGTAAGTTAGGAATGGGTGTTTTGATGGGCTGCGTTGGTTAGGGGTAGGTTATTAGGTGGGATAGATCATGGTGTGGAATTCGATTACTATAAAAAGAACAAGTGATTAAACTCGCTGATCCAAGGGATAAGTGGATTAGGCTGTTTATGGTTTGGTAGTGGTGGTTTCTACTTCTAAAAAGCGGATTCTGCTAAAATATAGAACACGGGTTCAATATTTTAAAGTGTTTTATTGATGTGCAAAGTTTAGTTCTAATCGATTAGTGAGACTTGGGTAGTGTTACTTGTTAGTAATCCACTTTACTTCGCCTCCAAGGCACATTTATGCCCTGAGGAGGGACATTGGAAATCGTTGATCGGGCTGTTTTAGGCACCTGCTCGAAACTTATAGATTCCTTCGCCTCTCTGCTCGACTGGTTTAGCCGAGATGTCTCCTCTGATGATAAGTCATTTGGTTTCTAGTCCTTTCTCCTCTTTCCTCCAGGCATAAAGCGTGGGCGACTAGGAATGCTGTAGATGTTCACGTTCTGCTCCGTGATGCGTCGTCTCCGCAGCTTAAGTGTGTCTCTCTAGCAAGCACAGTATAATAATGAATTTGGGTCCCTGGCTAAGTTTACCAACACCAGAAGGCCCAACATGTTAGCGCCACTCAGAGCGGTATGTGCATTCCTAACAGTGATCATACATTTCTGTATGATGCCGATTTTGCTTTAGTAACTTCCTTTCAAGAACAGCAAGGGTTTTGTCAGGATCAGTTCCCTGTCTTGGTCTCGGCCCCTCATCTTTTGCGATGGACAAAGTTTTTACATTCTCCGAATTTTGGGCGAGGATGGGTGATAGTTTACTTTAATCTAATGTTATAGCTGTTCGAGACAAATACTTTTGTGGCTTTTCCTTTTAGGTGCTTGCTGGTAATGATGTTTTCCCAGTTCGTAATGAGCAACCTAGGGCTACTTAAATCACCCGAAAATTTTTAATTTATTGTTGTTGGGTAGGCTTTCGGTTGTGAGGCGGGTTGTTTCCAGGAATGTCAGTAAATATGGCCAGCCCCCGAGTGTTCCTATTGGGACCAATTAAGGACGATGGTCATTAATAATTCTAATGTTGTAGCTGGACTTACGTACAATTGGTCCGTGATATTGCCCAATAAACCTTTCAGGATTGACAGTTGATGTATCTTTTACAGCTGGTATTTGGATCATTCTAGGAACGAGATATTCACTGCAACCGTCAATTTCCCGGTTTTCATTTGAATAGAAAACGCAGAGATTTCGAATAAGTCCAGAAAATTCACTTGACGAAGTGCTATTGGAATCTCTATGTCCGTGAGCTGATCTTGCGTTTCTCTAGCTATGGCTGTCAGTTGCGTTTTGGTTACCAGGGCGGATGCTTACGCCCTTCCCTAGCGGCGTATATTACATCATCTGTCGCAGTACTTGTTGATAGCTGGTCTATTCCTGCTGCGGAATTGATTAGCTAGCTCTTTTTGCTTTTAATTCCCTCCTCTTCATGCTTCCGCTAGGCTATGCCATTTCTGCATTTACGACCGGATCACATGCGTCTATTGCCCCACTAGATGCGATATATTGCTCTGGACCAAGGGACCGTTTTTTCTAGATAGATAGGCATGACAATCAGAGAGAAGGAAAGAGAGAAGACGATAGATAATACGAATCACTGCAAGTAGATGAATTACAGACACCGCTTCACGTTTATGCTTAAGCAATGCTTCACCTAACGATTCTATCGCGATGCGAATGCACTTCCTAACTCCATATGTACTTTCTACCTAAAGAGACGATTTATTTTGACAGATGGTCTGAACCATAATAATTGAACCTAAATAATAATATTTAAATCACTTTGCCTAATTTACAATTACTTTTTATCGCGAAATATTTTCAAAGTTAATAACTGAAGATAAAGTTCAGTTGTCAACTACTGAAATAAATAAATTTAATTGGAAATAATTAGTTATCAATAGTAGGCATTTAATTCATACTAGCAATTTGAAATTATTAAGTTAAAGGAACCAAAGATATCTCTTAATCAGGTTATGACAGTCAATATCTTTTTGAGGAGTCTTCGATCCCACAAAATTAAACAAATTATTCAAATTAATTTGGCAGCTTGAGCATCTAGTACATTATATTAGTTATAGTTCTTTCATAGTTCTGAATATCTTTCGTAGTTCTGAATACCTGTCACATAATGAAGAAGCTTTTCTTATTTTCACAAAAAAATTTTTAATCACTGACGCTTAATAAAAGGGCGTCAAAATTTGAGCTGTTTTAACCCTTGCTTTTGTTTAATTGTATAACTGGAATTTATGCTATCATTTCTTGAAGAAATGGCCACTATGGGATTAGACTTGACCCGGAGCGTGGGATTTTCATTGTTGCACTTTCGTTTTATTTAATTAGTAAGTTGAGCTTTCATTTATCTTTTAATAAAAAAACTAAAATCTGCTTCTGTTGAGAAAGTTGAATAAAAACATGAGCTACCTTTAGCACTTCTTTAAAAAAATTAAAATTGCTAATCGAACCTAAGTTTCATTTTTTATATTTCCAATCCAATTTTAATTTCTCTTGGATTAAATTAAAATTCATATAAATTAAACATATATATCGTTCAATTTTTTAAAGATTTGTATATTTAGATTTATGCGAAAAGTTTTGGATAACTTTCTTTTTTATTTATCAGAGATGACATTTTTGTCAGATTTTCAGGTTTTTCACACATTGTATATTACTTGTGTGAAAACTATCTTGCAACAGCAATACGAACTAAGTGTTTCTTATGAAACGACACCTTCGAAATAGCAACTAAATTCACACGGCGTCTTGTATTCTTTGTATATATATATATATATATATATATAATTTTTTTTGTTCAATGGATGAAATAACAGGTCTAAAATAATTAAGACATTTTTTCGAATTACTTTTAATGTTGGATTCTTTAATGCCTTAATACTTAATACACATTATTTTTCTGAGAGGCTTCTCTCTATTCGCGTTTGAATTAATTTTGAAATCTTTCACAAGATAGAATCATTAAAAATCTAAAAATGGCCATTTGAGAACATTAACTAGTAATTTTTTCGACATAAATCTGCACTTAACTTCCTCCAAATCTTGCTAAAATTAAAATTAAAGGATAACCACAAATGAAAAGAATAATTAGATTATCAAAAATAAGTTTATCTATGTAAATCCTTTTATTTCTCCTTTTGTTTTGATATTTGTTTTTAGTTTCTGACTTTTTGTTGATGTTCAAATAGAAAATCATCTTGTTAATGCAAGTGGAACCTATTATTTTCACATACTGCGATTATATCTCCATTGTGCATAACTAAATCACGAGCTTGAAGTGTAAGTTTTTCTCGACCTGGTAACGGAACAAAAATATACTTATTAGTTCATTCAAATGCACTTGGCTTTCAGTGAAAATTATTTTATAAGACACCTTATAGGCGGATACAGAGAAAACTTCCGGGATGCAATTTGGAACTTGAGATTTTTAATTGGGGAATTGGGTTATGCACCCGGACTATCTCTACATCCACCCATTAAACATTTTATGCTCAAGAAAAGGTACTAGACTTTTTACGGCAAGTTCTCTAAAATTTAATTTATATTATTGTTCAGTTTTCAAATAATCGTCTTTACCACGCATATCATAAACCTCTTCTCCTCGGACTATTCCAATGCGAGCTGCATTGCGGTACACAAGGGCACCATCCGGGAGGCCGGATGCTCGTTTAGGTGGCAGTGGTTGTGGAGCTAGTTGTATGAGAAAAATATAGTTAGTAATTAATGTGAAGTTTATAAAAAACCTTAACTACCGGGCGACTGAAGAATGCGTTAGCCCCTATAAAAGAAAAAGAGAATTTGAAATAAAAGTACACAACAGTAAAGTAATTGGATAATGTGCTCTAGGTACGTAACTTGATATTTTGGCCACAGAAAGTAAAAGAAGATTTTTAAATAAAAAGTGCATGTAATAGGTTATATCAATATCACTTTTAATACTTTATTTTATGCAATACATGCGAAATAGGTATGTGTTGGGGCACACTTTTTCCTCAGAACAGGATTAGAAAGCATCCAGAAGTCATGGAGCGTTTGGGGTCTTAGGACCCTTTTTCTTTAACTTGCGCCTGCGTAACACCGACTGCAAGTTCCGCGCAAACCTAGTTTTTACATGGAGTCGTTTATACTGCAGAGTCCCCAATCTTGGGAACGTTTTAAATTGCGCTTGCGTCGCGCCGACCACCCGATTGGTCACTGTTAGCGCGCTGATTTTAAATTATATAAATATTCAGATTTAATATCTATGATTAATAATGATTGGAAAGGGCCTCCAAAGTAATTTCTTAATCCTTAAATGTAATTTTTAAGTAGCAAATAAAAAAATAATGCTATTTTCATGCAAAAAATGTTGCTAATTCTGACTTCAGAAACAAATTTTACTTTAATTTAGCATTTTCAATGGTTAAAAATTTTAAAAAAAGGTGAAGGATGTTTTATTTTTAAGCAAAAAATATTAGTTTTAAGGGTATGTGATACTACGTCGTGTAATCAATAGAGTACAGTTACCCAGGCTTGCTTTTCGCAAAAATGAAAATGTTTAAAAACTGAATTCGAAAATGCTATAAAATATCATAATGAAGATCCCCGGACTCTTTTTGAGGGATATTAACAAAAAACTTTATTGTGTTCAATAAAAAGTGTATGCATGTGCATTATTTTGAGGTTACGCCGTTTTTCATCTCTGCCTTTCCAGTATTTAGAAATTATTTATAAAATAAACTTGTATTATTGCCTTCGAACAAGGTTAGTTTTAGGACATTACTTCCTATTTTTATTTGTAAGTCCAAAGTTTTCGGCCAAAGATATTATTTAGTTTGGAAGTAATGCTCGGGAGAATTATAACACACATAACCTCGAAATATATACACACGTTGTCAGTAATATAATAATTTTTTTGACCAAAAAACACAAAAAAAACTATGCGGAGACGTCCGTTAGCATGTTGTTAGCATGTTGTCTTCTTCAACCTATCAAAAAAATGTGTGAAATAACATTTATCAGTGCAGTAATTAATTATTCATAATTCATTTTTGGGTAATTTTAGTGATTTTATTTTAAATCAAATTGTCGGCAATAAACAAAAATTTAATTTTAAAACTTGAGAGAGGCAAGATTTATCATTAGAACAAACAAAAATGATCTATTTCTCTGAACTCAGAATTAATAACCTCTTTTTCATTAAAATCAAATTTTTTTATCTGTCTCTACAAAATCTTATGTTAGGATTAGGAAAATTCATTTTGGGCATTTTTCAATAATTATTTATTACAAATATTAAATTTAAATATTTATATCTTTCAAAATCAGCGCGCTAACAGTGACCAATAGGGTTGTCGGCGCGACGCAAGCGCAGTTTAAAAAGTTCCCAAGATTGGGGAGACTGGTATAGTAAGTGACTCGCAGATTCGTCCGTTATAACTCGTGCGGTACACAAATTATATAATGTTGCGCTACGGGTTCAGCAATGTTGTATCATTTTCTAAAGTGGAAAATCTCATTTCAATAAGTGAACCTGTTAGTTTTAATAAGCCGCTTAGTGTATTATGAAATATCAAGTAAGTTAGGAACAATTGAATTGGCTGGACATACATTTCAAATAGTGTCCTTAGGGAAATCCCTGAAACCATAGAGGAATTGCTACCATTTTTATGCAGTCTAGCAAAATCATAAGTACCTTAAGTACCCTAGTATTTAAAATACTGCTAGACAGTTTTCAATCGCTTCATTCTTCAATGGATTTATAAGTAACCTATAGCTGCAAGCGGGCGAAATCTTCATTAAAACAAAACTAAATTCTGTAATTTTCGATCTAAGTTGTATTTTGGCTTTTAAATTATCGATCTTACCAGGTTCTACTGCCAAGATTGGATAAATCTTTCCATTATTGTATATTCCAACAATTTGCCCATCCCGGTACACTAGTTGAAGACGTAACGGCGGATTAGGTTTGTGGTCGATGTTGGCCCGCAGAATTGGAATTGGCGGCGTCGACATTGCACTCGATCCTGGAAGCACAAATATACGGATTTTTTTCCACAAAATATCTTGGAAGTTTATTTCCGAAATGTAAGCCAATGTTACAATACGTAGATAACGTGCGTATTTATTGAATTCAAGCAAAGTTGTGAAAAATATAAATTAAAATGCAGAAAAATATTTTTTAAATCTTCATTGCCGCATGTAAGCCAAACCTGTAGGCAACATTTGTTTAAGAAAGATCCTTTCACATCCACATATAATATCGTGCCGTTTGGAATCATAAAAACTTCCCCACTTAAATTGAAAAGTGATGAATAAAACAAATGTAACAAATGGTGCAAACAAGGCTGAAAAAATAAGCAGAAAAATAAACATTTTCTTTGTAAAATAATATTGATTGAATCACAATTACCACAACAAGGCATTTAGTTCGGTAAATACATCAATACGCGACAAGACGAAATACGTACAGCGACAGTAACATACGTTTCACTGTTTAGTATGCATTATAAACAAAATTAATTAATTTTTTTTTAATATTTGATGGATTTTGTATTGTATTATTTTCTACTTACGAAAAGAATTAAGAAACATCAGAAAAGTGAAACTCAGAGTAAATATAAAAGTCTCCATTTTCCTGAAGACAGAGATATGAGTTTAAAAAAACGTTCGCACCTACATTGGCAAGATTTTGATTATGTTTGAGTTTTTTATCTACCAGGCGTTATCTCATTATTGATAAATAATGATTTTATTCGTGGAATAAAATTAAGACACGATGTTGAATGTAAAGTGGAAGGGGTAAAACCAAAAAATAATAGTGTGACATAATTCATGAACATCTTTCCTTGAAAACGTTTTAGTCGGAAATAAACCAGATTCACAAGTTGAAATTTAGAAATGGTCGACATATGAAACGAATTGTTTTAATTAGGTCTCTTAAATTCAACAATGGGCAAGTCACATTGTGCGAAGTGAAATTTCGCAAACGTTACCTTAGAGGCAACGTATATTGCAAAATTTCTCATTCGGGAATCATCTTTAGGCCATTTCATACTTACCTTATTCCTGCGTTGGTGACCATTTTGAACATCTGGCGTCCATAAGAAATAAGATGACGAGGTGAAATGTCAATCCAAGAATACACTGTTTTGTAATTCTACACACTTAGATGCATAGAAACTTCAATTAGTCAATTAGATCCTTTTTGTGAACTCGATAACACCGCGGTAGCTCTCCCCAGTATCTTAGTGGTAAAAGAATCCCCCTAACGACTGAGATACTAGAGAGCGCTACCTCTACAGTAGCTTAGTAGTAAGGGCAGTTGATCGGCAATCGGTGGACTGCTTGCAATTCCCAGCGGAGTGTTAGAGACGGATATTTTTTCTCAGATAAAATTTAATCTCAAAACTATATTTTTTTTAGAAAAAAATTTACGCGGCCTCAACAATGATTCAGAATGCATAAGGCTTTTCTAAGAAAGAAATTTTGATTTTTTATTCGCAAACGATGTACGATATCGCAAGTGGACAGCAGTTATTATTCCTAGAACTTTTATACATAAAAATATACAAAACTAAGGGTGGCTGGCATGTTAGTAGCAGTACAAAATAGGCAGTGACAGGTGGTGACAAAATTTTACGGAGTTTGTGTGGAAGGTGTGATAAGAATGTGAGGGTAGAAGCCTAGATGGTAGAGCAAGTGAAAGAGTATGTGTTAACTTTTTGAGTAATATTTGCGGAGCGTAAGGAAGAGTTTTCAGACCTGTCAGTGGTTAATTTTCAAAAAGCCAAAAGCTTGTTGGAAAAAAGGTGATTTCTATTTAGTACCCAAATAGCGAATCTCGGCCATCCATAGCACGTCTCGGCTCTTGCCGAGAGAACTTTGGGCGACTTTGTGGCTAGCATAGATGTTACACAAAAGATTCAGAAAAACTTTACCCCCCCCCCCAATTTTTGCCCAAAAAGTTGAGATAGTTTACTAGAACATAATTTGATATCCTTACTATTACTCCGTGGAAAACCCCTGAACGAGTAATCAGTCTGCATTTTGGTGATTTTTATTAAAATTTGTAATCCAGAAGCAGATAACGCTTTATTTTACGAGATTTCAACAATCTTGTTATTGTTTGAGATCTCTTTCAAAATATTGCAGAACATGTACAGATAGATATTTTCTTTCCAATGCTAGAAATTTTTCTTAGTGAACCAGGTCATTTTCCCCTGAATTTTTATACTTAGGCAAACAATAGGACTGAATTTGACCTTCCAATATCTTATATCAAATTTTTCATCAAATTGTAATAAAATGGCCTGGATGACCTTTTTAAATGTTAAAGTAAAAATAAGATTTCTAATTTAGAGTTAAACCCTACAATAAATATCATATGGCGTACCGATGTCTACTTTAGTATTGGACCGGAATTTTTCATCCATGCGAAATCATACACACTAAGGCTATAAAGAAAGACGTATAGGGTATGCTGAAAGCGAGAACACATCAACGCTATGTAGTCTTCTATGTTTCTAAGTTTTGAAATAAATATAACACGTTTTTCACTAAGCAGTGTTTCAAATTTGTTTATTAGAGAAAACCCAAGAGATTTTGAAGACCCAATGTGCTCAAAATTATTCGATGCAGTGAAAATTGACACCGATTATTCAGTAGCCGATTATAAGCAGCCTGGCAACATGGGGCACGTCTTCCCACAGTGAAGCAACTTTATGCATTCCTTCCTACAGTGACAAGCGATGTTTAGCAGTCTGGCACGATCAGGTAAGACATGCCACAAAAGAACGGTTTAGGACATCCCTAACTGCAGTGAAAAACAATAAATAATTAACTGGAAACATCCTACCGCTCTTCCCACACGGAGACAGATTTGATAATCACATCTTATAGTGAAAAACGATCATTAGCAGCCTGCAACATCGGGCACGTCCTTTCACAGACTGATAAATTCGAACATCGATCATTACAGAAAAAAATAATAATAAGCAGCCTGACAACATAGAGCAGTTTTTTCGACAGCGTGAACATTTTTGAGCATCCTTTCCCACAGTGAAAAATGGTGAGTAGCAGCCTGAAAACAGCGGACAGGACTTCACAGAGAATGGGGTTTTGGGCATCACTACCTGCAGTGAAAAACGATAAATAACAGCCTGGAAATATCCAAAAGGTCTTTCCACAAGGTAAACATAATAGAAATCACTTCTTACAGTAAAATACGATAAGTTTGCAGCACGGGAACGTCAGGCTGATCTTTCTACATGGTGGCATAATCGCAAATCACTTCTCAAAGTAAAAATGATAATTACCAGGCTGGCAACTACCGGCAAGTCTTTCTGCAATTCTTCCCGCATAGTGGTAGATTCCGGGATCGCCCTTCACAAGGAAAAAGGATAAGCAGCACCTTGGCGATATGGAGCTGGTCTTGACGTACGCTTTTAATTCTGGGAATCATTCCTCATAGTAATAAACGGTAAGTAACAGTCTGAATAAAGGTAATTTTTTCAGGGGCGCTTAATTTTGACAGGCTCTCAAGTATTATTTGTCCCTCTAAGGAGAGATGCCGTGGAATGGCTTGCTCGACATAGCCTAAAGCCAATTTATAAATTGGACAGTGATGCGCGACGTGACGTCGAAAGTCATGTTTACAGCATAACGACAAACATACTGACCTCTGAATATGTAGATAGATAAATGGAAATTTCTGTTCAGAAAAATGTGAAATTTTTTTAACATGCTCATAAAATAAGAAGTTGTGTCTTTTCTAAACGTTTTTATTTGTTTTATAGGTTTAACATCATTTCTCAGTTTTTGAAGTTTGGTCAATAATCGGGAAGAACGTCATCCTCCTTATGGTATACTACCAACAGGCTTAAAAGAACTGTGTTAAAATGTTGTCAGGGTACGACCTTGGTGTATCACTTCATCATGGTCTTCAGGTATAATGGATGTGCCAGCTAATAATTTTAAAAGTATAGTTATTAATCAATTTAGAAATCAACAGAAATTATTAACTTAGAACTGCTCCGTAAATTTTCCATAACTGTAAGTCTAATTGTGAATATATATGCACTTGACTTCGAACAAAACTATTTATAAAACATTTCATAAGCAGATTCAGAGAAATATTCTAGGAGTAAGGAACGTCTAAAAATTGCACTTCCTGTCACACTTAAAATTTGAGAATTATCACTAGGTTTTGAAAACTTGGAATTGTTAACGGGCGGGGTGGGGGGGTACCTGGGCTTTCAACATTTCATAAATTAAGTCTATGTATAGTTTTCTAATTATAGTATTTACTTGTTCTGTCGATGATCCTCCCTCTACGTAATACCCCAATACGATTTCCATTGCGTACCAAAAAAGCGCCATCAGGATACTTGTACGTCCTGAGCAATGGTCCAGATGGTGGCGTTGGAGTAGTTCTTCGAGGTTGTGGCGGTGGTGCAGCAATTTGAGGTTGTGGCGCTGTTGAAGTACTTTGAGGTTGTGGCGCTCTAGGAGTACGCTCCTCTACATGAATTTCAGCGCCAGCTAGTGAAAACGGTTGTGTGAGAAAAATATCGTTAACAATAATTTAAAGATTGGAAAATCGCTAAATATATTTATTAGGGGGCAGAAAAGTAGCTTGGCACACCTTAGCGAAAAGGTAAATTTAGGAGAAAACTGTACAATCGAGAATAATGAAAAAATGTTTTATGTGCCTTGACTGCTTGGCTACACTAAGTAATAGAAAAATTTTAAATAAAAATTGATAACATAAGTAAGTTTTAGTTTTTCTGAAAAAAAATTCGCCCACGTTAAGATATCCGCAACTTGAAGTGACTTTGAAGAACACTATTATATACACTGTTTTGTAAAAAATTGTTTTCAGTTTAACTTCTGCGCCACATTAGCCACCCACGAATTGTTGAGTAATTAACATGGACTCAATAATTGAAGTTTACCTGCATTTCATTTAATCTTGTTTGATTTCGAAGTGCTAGTAACTTTAATTTTAGAAGTGTAAATTATTGGAGATTCGAATACAACCTTTTTGAATTTTGTATTCGAAAAAACATTTTTTTTCTAAGTTTAAAATTCAACAGTTTAACCTGATTGTTTATGGTTTAGAGAGTTCTGAGATAGTAAGAAGGTCGTTAAGGGAATCAATGACACGGCCACTATGGCGGGACTGCAGTGTATTATTCTTACATTAAAATTCAGTAACATAAATGCTGAAATATTTTTCACAAATGAACTATCTATAATGTTCTGTGTTTGTTAAAATAATTTGATCAAAACAATTTTCATTAAAAGTCAACAATTTTTTGTCAGAGGCAAAAGCTATTTTGAATTAAATTTCTGAAAGATGATAAATAATTTGATATTTTATACAAAAAATTGTATGAATAATTATCCACAGCTGGTATCGACGAAAGACTGTACGGAAATGTAACTTTTAAATCAGATTTAGTAACCCAGTAACAATTAATGATTGTTTAAAGGAATTTAATTATCAAATGCACTGTTCAAGTATTTTTAGCGGTAAAAATTTTATGTTTTAAACGTAATAAAGTATAAATATCTAACAAAAATAATCAGAAGTCACCATATATATTTTTTAATTAAAGGGGATTTTATCAGAAATCTTCATAGCTTGATTTAACAAAAATTTAAAGTAAACTGTGCTTTCATAAGAAAGAAGTGTGAAACTTTATGAGTCTTTCATTACATCTAAATATAATTTTTTTTTTAATCTGATTATCGTTTTAGATAGTATTTTAGCTTTTAAATGAGTGTTCTTACCAGGTGTTATTTCAATAGCTTCATGAACCTTTCCATTGTAGTATATTCCAAATTTTCCATCCCGAAAAGTTATTTGAGGATGGATCGGCAGATACGGTATAGTTTCTACCTCAGTCTGCAGAGTAGGAAATTTCGTTTTACCCGTTACTTGAATTGATTCTGGAAACACAAATATAGTTTCTTTTATAAAAAAATTTGTGTAACCAGCCCTAAAAATTAAAAATTTGTTCCAAATGAAAAAGCCTAAGAGATAGGAAAATAGGGATTAAAAAAGATAGACAAAATTTTGGATTCCCTAATGGAAAGAAATGATTAAGGTGGATAAGCGAATGATTAATTTCGATAGAAAGTCTTGAATTCAGAAGGTTAGAGCTCACTTATACTTTTCAAAAATAGAAAAAGATTCAATTAGATAGGAATATAGGTATTAATAAAAATAGGCAAAATTTTGTATTTGCAAAATGGATGGAAAAGGACAGAGGTGGATAGCTGTGATAACGTGTAGATAAAAAGGCTGGGATTCAAGAAAATATGGCTATCAAATATTTTAGAAAAGATAGAAAGGGATTCGATTGCATAGAAAGATAGGAACTGAAAAAGATATACGATACTTGACGTTGACTAACGGATGTAAAAGGATGGAGGTGCATGAGCGGAGAATTCGTTTAGATAGAACGATAAGGATTCAGAAGGATTGGGCTATCTTATGTTTCAGAAAAGATAGAAAAGGATTCAATTAGATGGAAAAATAGGGATTATAAAGGATAGAAGAAACTTATGATTACTTAAGAGTACACCAGAAAAACTGAATCAACAGAAATCATTCGCCTGAAAAATATCTAGACATTTTTCTTTTAATATTTTTTTTATAATGATTAATATTTAAAACTATACCCGACTTTCTTATTGTTTCTTAATTATTATCCTAAATTTCAAACTCGATATGACGTTTCGTGTGAAAATAAGTTAGAAAATAAAAAAAGCTTTGGTAAGGTAGGAATCTTGTCACGTGACCCAATTGCCACATGGCTTTAGGAGAAAAAATTTTAAAACAAGTTTTGATCCATTTTATGAGTTTAGTCTAACAGGTGTTTAAATCACAAATACCTTTGGAAAATCATTTCAAATTTCATGAACCACACGCTAAATAAGTGCGAATGAAATTCACTTACAGACATTATTCCACGAGTTTTCTTCGGATTTATTTATATCAATTTTCAGGAATTACCGTAATCTCTAAAACTTATTAAAACTTATGGAACTGATAACAAATGATTTTATAACAATGATAGTTGCATATGTGTTGTAACTGTTTCCAAGTGGAATACGAATTTGAGTTATGTAAGATATTTTACTTCATTATAGATTTGGTAATAATTATTTTCTACTTACCACGAATATTAAGAAATATTGTAAAAGTGAATTTTAGAGTAATCATGGGAATCTTCATTTCAACAGACATAGTAATAATCTTTGAAAGCTTTCTCCAGCTCCAACACGCAACATTTTCAATATGCTTTACTTGTCTACATACCATCCATTATCTCGTAACTGGCAAGCATGATTATTTAGGTCGGGAAATAGACCCAGGACAAAAACCTCTGCGTCATGTGAAGTATTATTGCTGTAAAATGACGAAACTTAATTTACATTCCTTGAGAATGTTTGAGACTGGAAAAACACCTGGTCAACATGTGCTGATTTGAAAACGACCAACATTATCAAATTACAAAGCTGCATTTTTGATTTGAGAAGCATCTTTTGGCTCTTTATTATTTCCCTGATTTCTACCTTTCTAAATTTTTTTTTCTAATCACGTCAAAACAAAATGAGACTTCGACGCAACAGTTTGATAAATTAAATTTAATCAACTTATAGACATAACAAAACATTTTTAGTATATTTATTTGTTCGCTAGAAAAAATTTCAAAAATAACTTTGTCATTCTAAAATTTCTCTTTCGTGTGACTTTTCACCAATATTCGTTTAAAATAATTTTCATTTTCATCGTTCCTCTCGGAGGAGCGAAACTATCACTAGTTCGTAACCTCAATCCTATACACTCTTTTCAAAAACCTGCCGAGGCATTTGCGAGATGGATGCAGAAGGCTGCCATTCTTTGGTTGCTCCTTGCCCTCAAGACATTCAAGATTTTTACTCGTCTATTTTGGAATTTAGTTTTGAAATTTAGTACACACCTTGAAAAGACATATGCTTAGAGAAACAAAAGATCGTCTTAAAATTTACAAATAAAAAAATTAAAACATTTCAAGAAATACTT
The DNA here is from genome assembly GCF_010883055.1 of Belonocnema kinseyi. Taxonomy (NCBI): domain Eukaryota; kingdom Metazoa; phylum Arthropoda; class Insecta; order Hymenoptera; family Cynipidae; genus Belonocnema; species Belonocnema kinseyi. Next base: position 13,776,887 of record NC_046664.1, on the reverse strand, counting down.
CCAAATATTTATCGGAACTTCTAACGTGATAAGAACTTTTGAAAGGGGATGGAGTCTCTTAGAATGATACTTAATATATGAACCCCGTTATTCAAAATAGAGTTACTTGATTAAAAAGTAAATTTAATTAAAATATACTGACTTTTACATTTTAAGATTGTAACACTGGTTATTTCTAGTTCAAAATAAGCATTATTTAACAATATTTATAAAATTCAGAGAAATATTTTTATCGCTTATTCAAACTGATTCTGAAAAACAAGTGAAGGCGAAATAACAAAATGTTTATTTCAAGTTAAAATTATTTATTTAACTATACACTTATCTCCTGTAATATGGCCGCTTATTTGTTGGCCGGCTGCACAGCTGCTCAATTGTGCCAATATTGGATCCCTGTGCTACTGCGCTTGTGTTAGGGCTGCGCACTGGTTGGCTGTACTTGGCGCGCGATTCAAAATTACTTTAAGAAACAATTCTTGTGGTTATAACAAATATGTTATATAAATAACAGTTTATTTTCATTAGATTCCAAAGACCAACTTATATTTTACAAAAAAAATTAATTGAAAAAGAAATTTCTTGAAAGAGTTATAAGAAATAATTGTCTATAAGTTTTTAATTTTTTGTATATATTTTTCTGGAAATGTATATACTTATATAACCTATAAATACATAAACGGTCACGACTGGATTGTAGTTATGCTTTTTTCATTTAGGGCATCGTTTTTCCACGCTAAAATTTTGTTAAAATAATTCAAATATTATCATTATTGTATTCTGCCATAAACTTTTATATATCAAGCTGCTAAAATATTTTATGGTATTTAAAAATATGTATCTATTAAAAAATGTTTTTAAAAATATAAGTCAGTCTTTAAAATTCCATGAAAATAAACCGTTATTTATAGAATATGTGTGTTATAATTTTTTTTCTTTTCTGAAATCAAAAGTTACACAATTTGTTTACATTCTTGTGCATACTTTAATAATTGTTTATTCATATAAAAACCGAAAGTTACCGAGTAGATCATGGTCATTCTTAGCTCCACAAAAATTTTTTAATTATCGAAATGGATAAGAGCGATTCTTTTTATCGCAAAGCAAAACGACTCAAACCTGCTATAAAAACTTCGGATGAAGCATCAGAAACGAGCTCAAGGTGAAGGCTTTGGTGGAAAAGCATGCAAATAGGCTTACGTAGCATTTACTTGTTTTAGCAAATTTTCCTTTCTTATCCTTGTGATGAAGGGACCTACAAAATTAACAACCTTAAATTAGTTTTAAAACAATCCACACAATTTATTACCACCTTTCACACCAAGTTGCGTATATATCATGTTTAAATGAGAGCAGCAATTGAGGACTAGCCAGGGGAAAACGCTGATGCAAACTAACAAAAAGAACTATAGGTTGCTTCTTTTTTTGCCGAATTGGGACTTAATAATTTCACCACCAACTCTACTTGTACCACGCTTTTGTAGGAAACTTAATAATAGAGATAGCTTTTAAATATTGCTTATTCCTGCTATTGTTATATATGAGGTTAGTGAAGGTATTTGAGATACAAAGCCATTCCGCGAACACGCGCTTAAATTTTAGTAATCCTATATTAGGCAATTTTATATCCTGATTTCACGGCACATCTAGATTTCTAGCCTTATTTTGCTGCATTATTCTGGAGTTTCGAGCTTCTGCTTTTACTGTCGATACTCCACAAAAAAGCAATCTATCGGCTGTTACAACTATTCCAAAATAAACAGTGATTATTCCTAGTTTTTTTTTTTATATCATACACTCAATAAATTAATATTAAACGTCGACTAATAGTTGATTAAACTCAAACTTTATCTTTCCTAGCATTGCGACTTCTTTGTTTTAATCATTTTATACTTGACCAAAAAACTTTTTAACAAGTGTAATTTTTTTTCGAACCATAATTTAAAACAAAATTTTCCATTTTGAGGAATTTATTGATTGCACTTCTTTGCATTTAATGCAGAAAATGCTACTTACAAGTGAAATTAGATATAAGGAATAGGAATCTCACATAAACTTCTTTCTGGATTGATTATAATTTGCTTGTTCGCTTTGTGGAGGTTAGATCAGATGAAGCGTTGTTGACCTGAGCTTTCAAGTCCAGAAATTCAAACCCTCATTGAAAAAGGCTGTTTGCTGAATCAAAATATCTCTATATAAATGAGTATGGTATTGTTTTTCCGCGCATGCGCATTGAATACTTAGCGCGTCACTTGTCTCTTAAATCTGACTTCGATCCTGAGTCGTAATTTTATGAGAAAACTTAAAAACCAACTCTTATTGTATAAAATATCGAGTTTACCGAGGAAGCGAAATCTTTTCCCGCCCTCAATTTTTGCAATAACTCAGCTGCGCCTTAATAATTCACAATCACGTTGCATCGTGAAAACACTCAATTGTTTTTTTGTGAGTACTGCCAGAGACCATACAACTGGAATGAATTAAGAGATTCAAATGATTTAACCACAATATTTTGATAGAGGCAGCTTTGAAGTGACGGACGCATGCGCACGTGGTACGGTCATATCCTCCGATTCAAGATAGTAATTCACGTGCGAGAAGTAAGGCAACTTTATGAGCAATAACGTGGAATATCTTGAAGAGCTGAGTTTGACTGAGAGACCAGAGTGTCATACATATTTAGCCCCACAATTGTCGGTGCTTCTGGGGCATTCTCGGCTCTGGTCGAGAGCACTTCGTAGAATTTCGTGGCTTTCACAAACGTTTCACTTGCAAGTCTGAAAAATCCCCCCTAAACTTTTGCTAAAAAGTTTTTACGCTTTGGTAGCAGGTGTTTTTACGCTTTGGTAGCAGGTGCATTATCGTGATGCAAAAACCACAAATTTTTTTCCAAAGTTCCGGACGTTTTTTACGTATCGCCTCTTGCAAACGGCGCATAACTTGAAGGTAATACTTCTTATTAACCGTACGACCTTATGGTAAGAATTGCTGATGCAGTACGCCACGGTAATCAAAGAAGAGATTGAGCAAAACCTTTACATTTGACCGAACTTGACGTTCGTCTTCGACATCCTCTCGGCCTTCTTGGAACAGCTTGTACCACTTACACATATTTTTCTTACTCAGAGTAGACTCACCGTATGCAACTGTCAACATTTCAAGAATCTTAGAGCACTGGATTCCATTTTTCACACAAAATTTAATACAAACACTTTGCTCCATTTTGTTCGATAGAAGAAAATCCCCGAGCACACCAAACCCTTCTAACCTTTTACGCCTCTGCCAGAAAAACAACACCAGCTATATAGTCAAAACTGTGAACATATGATCGTGACGAGTGTACCAACACAACGAAACAAAAAATTCAGAACTTGAATGTACGTAGCCCGCGAAAGTTGAAAAGTCACCTTACTTTTTGAACACACCTTGTAAAGCTTTTTCTCCTTACAATTACTTCATGGAAACCTCTAGAGAGTCTCGCGTGTCTGTATTTGTAATGCCACTTTCTTTTGATGCTACCAAACCACGTTTTAGTACCATTTTTTCAGTCAAAATAAAATGGAACTGAGAATTAAATTTCTACTGTTTTACATTATGTCTGTTTCTCTTAAGTATAAAGTTGCAAACAATTAAAACAATAATCCCTGTGCATTATTTCAGTTCACTAGTACGTACCAATTTTCAATATGAACTTATAAAAGTAACTCTAAAGATACGAGTTTCAAAAATAATAGCACTCCACAACGCGAGAGCTACGAGTCGAAAGTAGTAAATGGAATTTTTCCCCCTCTATCCACGCCCTATTTGAGACAAGCGCACGTGAAAGCTCGCTGCCTTGAATGCTTAAATACGCATGCGCTTAGTAGGCCAGTATGCGTTGGCACGCATTTTCTCCGAAATCTAAACATCGTGAGGATTTTATGTAGTGCACATGATTCCATACTTAAAATTGTAGAAATGACAACTCAAAAACTTCAAGCAGTTATGTTTACGGCATAAATACACACTTACATACCTCCAAATATTTAGCTAGATGAACGAAAAATACTGTTTGTCAAAATACAAAATTCTAGTAACATTATTATAAAAGAAGAATTTGTATCTCTGTTAAATCTTTTTATTGGTTTTATACGTTTTAACTTTATTTCCTAGTTTTTGACTTTCCATCATTTATCGTATGCCACGCCATCCTGATTATGTTACAGCCGGACAAAGATACCACGTCGATATATAGATCTTCGGGTACGTCTTGGGTTTGTCATTATATCATCATTTTGAGGATCAATTATTGCCCCAGCTGATAATGTGAAAAAATATGGTGATTAATTACTTTATAGATTTACAGGAATCATCAACTTAGAACTGGTACTGAATTATGCTAAACTGTGAGGCTATCAGTAATTCTTCAATAAATTTAATTTACGTTTCTTGTTAATGAATACCAATAATTAAAAAAAAATTCAATAAAACACCATATAGACAGATTCAGAGAAAGATTCCGTTGGTCGGGGGCATCTAAAAGTTACTCCTTGTCATGCTTAAAAGCTAAGAATTTTCACCAGAATTTGGATCTTGTGGTTCACAAGGAGGGAGGGGATAGGAATCCGAGCTATCTCTGAATCATCCCATTGAATATTCCATAATTGATAAAAAGAACAAGACGTTTTATACACAATTCTTTTATCTTTCTTTTAGTTTATGTTTAGTTTTTAAATTATCGTCTTTACTTTGTAATTCATATATCCTCCTTTCAATGACTTCTCCAATAGGATGTCCATTGCGTTCCAATATATAACCATCCGGATAATGGTACACCCAGATAATAGATCCAGATCGTGGCCGTGATGGTCACGATCTTCTCAAACTTTGGCCGTCATAATAGATCCTCCATTCTAAATTTCGAAAAGCTGAAACTAGATTCAGATTTAGAGACCTCATAAATATATGTACAGCCACTTTCACTAATATTCGTTAGGATCTGAGTGAACTGTCCACACACCTATACTTTAAAAAAATTTGCAAGTCAAACTGCACTACTTTTGCGTACCGATGGTTGAAGAAAATGCACAGTTTTTTGCGATTACAATGTGAAAAAAATCATTAAAAACATTTCCTCTCATAATTTTCATAGTTTTTTTACATTCGCAAACTAACAGATGATTAAAATCAGTAAGCTTAAACAAATTTTTGTTTCGAATCTAGAATAGTCGGTAGAAAATAAAAAATCGATTAAAATAGTAAATCTGGAAAAATGTCCTTTCGCTTTTGTGATCCGAAATCTTTAATTTGTAATGGGAAAACACTTATAGTTCAATTGTAATTAAAATCGCTAATGAAATCTTTCATTTCAGATTAAATACCCTTTCATCAGTGGGACCGATGCATATATTTGGGGACAATTTCCGGGAACAAGTTCTCAAAATTTAATAAGAGATCAAGGTTTGCTGAATAGTAACAGGATTTAGAAAGATCTTATGTTAGAAAAATAGATGCATTGTTGCTTTTATACAAGGTTGTTAGGTAGCGTCGAGTTGGTATAAAATAGTTGAAGGGGCAAAATAGAATTCTGAGGCAATGGAGTCAAATCGCGGACGGAGATTCTGGGCTAAAGAATCGAAAATTTAGGCTAAGTTGTCGTAAAGTTTTATTGTTATAATTATACTCTTTATATTTATTAAAAATTTCAAAATATTATTAAAAATTTACATAAACAATTTAAGGTGTAGACCTTCATTGTGTAAATTTACGCATTAATTTAAGATCCTATTGATAAACTAGTTTGAACTCTAACAATTTCAGAAGTTGGTTGAAGCAGTTGGAATCCACTACTACGTTACATTTTTGGACTGAGGCTGTAGCTTTTGAAACAAAAAGAGTGCATCTAAAGAAAGCTGCAAGAAATCTGTATTTGAGTAGAATTTTTACCATTTTAAATTGACCTCAATTGAGTTAGAAATTTAAAACAAATTTCACGGGTAAAAAATCTTAAAATGAGAAATGGAAAACAATAGAACAGCGATGTCAGCGACCTGGAGAAGATATTCGACAATACTTTTTTGAGAAAGTTCGACTCTGCAAAGAATTGGGATTCAGTTTGACTGGTACTAAGGCTCATCTGGCAGTTGGACTGTTGTATCGTGATACGATTTCTATAATCGCATCACAAACGTACTTCAACTTGACGATCGTTTCCAAAATTTTGTAATGTTGTATGATCTGGAGAATTCAAGAAAGTAGCGTTTTTCTTCCAGAACTGAGCATTCTGGAGCAGCTGATCAAAGGAAGGATAAGAATTTTTTTTAAGTTTGATGCCGGGTAAGGAGGAAATTTTAGCAGCGACTTTAAAGGAGAATAACTACGTTTGAGGCAGTTCAAAAAAATCCATACATTAATTTGATTAGAAATTTAACAACTGTTAGCGAAAGACTGAAACGAAGTAAATTAAACGATTTTACTTAGTATTAACAATTGAGTTTAGGTGTCATTGTTAAGCAATCATTTTATTTTCATTTGGATCGCGAATGAAGAATTGCGAGGCTATGGAGTCGGCTCGTGGATGGAGATTATGGGCTAAAGTCGAAAATTTAGGTCAAGTGTTCGTGACGTTTTATTGTATCAATTGTACTTGTTACATTTATTAAAAATTGAAATAAACCATTTAACGTGTAAGATTTCATTGTGTCAATGTACGTGTTAATTGAAGATCGTATTGATAAATTAGTTTTAACTCTAACATTGAAAAAGAATTAATTTTACAACATGACAGTGATAAAAGCCGCACAGCAGTACATAACCTGGAATGCGATTTGTACTGTTTTTCTTCTGTTGTGTGCAAAATTGAATGCTAATTTAAATGATTGATATAATATAAATATCTGGATATATGAAATCAATATACAAAAACTTATAAAAGCTCCCATAAATGAACTTGCAATAAATTCTTGTCGTTGAAGTTTCAACTGATGGTGAATTATTTTAATCTATAATATTAAATATTATTCAATAATTCAGCCAATAAAACCATTAGCGTCACGATTTCTGTTTTAGGCCTCTATATTTCCGTCTGTGGTGAATTTGTTGATAATCCCCTTAAAAGGAGCGCGTGATACTGCCAATTTCTGCATAAATGAGACGCAAAGTCAATGAAGGAATACAACTACACCCGATCAAACCAAAACAAACCTGGATACTTTCGTTGGGCTTTGAACAGCAATATCTGTTTACGTATCCAAATCAATCCAAACAAACGTACTATAACCAGCATAATCAGGTAAACGAAAACGAACGTAGCCAAAAGCAATAACACAAGCAAATTCTACCAATTTAACCCAATCAAATGCACGCAACGAACACAAAAAAATAAAATTAACGCACTAAACAAATCGAACTAAAATGAACATAAATAAAACATTTAATCCAAGCATACGTAAGCAACACAACCAAATCACCCGAATCAAAGAAACTGAGACACAACCCAAACGAACCTCACTATGCTATCAAATCAAAACCAAATAAACGTAAGTAACCTCACGAATCCAAACGAATCAATTCGTACAAACCAACCCTAAACAAGACAACTGTTTATCTCTTTTTACATTTCATTTGAAGGCACATTTCTTGAATAGTCGAAAATATCATTTTTCGCCAATTCATCAACATCTAGCGCGAATTGACATTAGCTGAAATACCATTGCCTCTAATTTATTTAAACTATTTGATCTATTTTTTTACAAGCGATCCATCTTTATCCATTTTTTTAGAAGCGAAAGTTTCTGAAATATTTTAGGATAAAGATAAAAATTTGATACCGAGCCCCTGCCGAAAACGTAACTGTCCACGGAAATAATATTTGTCAAACCTTTTTCCCTTTATAGCTTCTTGTGGGGGTTGGAAAATAACTCCTTTTTCTGGCAGGAGGAATAATTTGATAACTAGCGTACAGTATATTTTAGTTGTTAAATTATCGGTCTCACCAGGTTCTAATTCTTTGGCGTCATAAACCTTTCCATTATAGTGTACTCCTGCAACTTCTCCATTCCGATACGCCATTTGAGGACGTATCCGCAGATTAAGAACGGTTTCGATTTAGACCTGCAGAGTAGGAGGTGGCGTGCTTTCCGGTATCCGACTTGATTCTGAAAGCACAAATATATTTACTTTTTTATGAACGAATTTTTTCAATGAATTAAATTTTTTTTACTTGCATTACAAAGTCAATTAATATAAGTACAAAAAAGTTTCAAAACACAATACCGGCTACAATTTTGAACCACCTTTTTATCTAACAATGTGAATATTATTAAAAGTAATATTGCTATGTAACCAATAAGCAAACATTCTTGAAGTATCGATTATTTGTTAAAAATTTTTAATATTTTTTATTAAGACTTCATTTCGTTCACAATGTTAGTTTAGCACTGGTTTAGGTCAGTGATTTCATCTGAGCCGCACTGATTCTCACTACTGGATTCAGTAACCTTTAATTTTACAATCAGACCGGAAGAAATGTTGATGACAATTTGTGTTTTAAACAATGTGCAGTTGGAACATTTCAGATGGAAAATGTATGCATAGACGGGAATATTATATTTAATTTATATTTATTTTACAATTTTTTTGTATAAAACTAATAAATATTTTAACTCGTTTCTTCAACTACGTACAAAATATATATGTTACAGGAAAAGTATATAATCTGGCAATACATATAGTCTCGAGGCATTGTATATAATGCCCAGAAGCAGTTTTAGAAATTTTTGCTTTTTTTCAAAACTTTCATTATTCTGGCGATTTTTGAGATATGAAAATGTATTTTTTAATCATTCATAATAAGACGCATAAGAAAAAGTATTTGTTGAAAGGAAATTTTAATCAATTGTTAGATTTTTTAAGGCAAAAGCCTAAGGTCAGTTAAAAAAAATCGAAGTTTGCTTATCTTTAAATTCTTGGTAAAAGACAATTTACAATGTACCCTTAAAACCATTCAACTATAAAAATGGGATCTCTCTTAGTTTTCGAGGGATAATTAAAAATGGATTAAAAATTTTTTCACTTCTATTTTTCATTTTTTTGAATACGAGTCAAAACTGATTTTTATTATAAGCCTCAGAAGTATCTTTTATAAGGTTCCAAAAAATCCCAAAAGTGAAAACTAGGTTTTGCGCGCTTTTGGCGCTTATCATAATTTTCTTACGGGTTTTAAAAATAAAAATTGTGTATCATACATACACTACTACTTTTTTGTAATTAGAGATTTATACCAATTATTTCAATAATTCATTATTTTTGTTAGGAATCTTCAATTCGAGTGTAGCGGTTTTTCGAATAATTTAAATTATTTTCAAAGTTTTAGTTAGAGTCAGGTAATAATTAAATCAAGTTATTAAAAATAATCGTTCACCAAATTTGGTATTGTTTTTAATAATATTTCCTTTGAATAATGCTAGAAATTCGTGATTTTTTCTGAAATATCCAATATATCGTGCACTTATCACAATAATTGTGATGTAATAATGGATTCAAAATAACAAACCTAATCACATGAATACACTATGATTGTTTATAACTATTTCTACCTTTGTTAATGCCAGATAGTTGCGGTTTCTTTTAAAATATTTAACGTATAGTCCATTTTGTACTCGGAGTGAAGTAATAGATAATGCAAATATAAAAAGTGATAAAAAAGTTAAAAATGTAAAGAAAACAAGTATCTATTATACATAAATAATATAGTTATAAACAATAATCATTTGTTTAAACCATTATGTTTATTAAATTACATCTATTATCACCTAACACTAATTGAAAAGCGAATAAAAAAAAGGAAAATTATAAAAGAACTTCAACTTTCTAGCATTATTTTCTAGGCATTGTAAGAAATATCAAACCTAGCTCAAATAATTAATATATATTATTAAAATGTCAATTTAATTAAATTTGAATTTTAAATTGAATCTAAATAATTTCAAAAACTTTGTCGAGGCTTAATGTGAAATATTTAGACCAACCTGTTCTTCCACTGATACAATACCTTTTTTTTAAATTGAAAGTCACACATCTCTTTTAAATTTAAGAAGCCCTTATTTAAGAAAAAAACGTCGTCTGATAAAAATTGTTCATACAAAAATTGCGATTCTATTCATGATTTTTGACGGGGCAGGGTTTCTTAAAATGTTCCGGTGAAACTAAAGTTTGAACCAATAAGTCGTAAAAGACAAAACTTCACTATAAATTAAAATATCATGTCATTACGTAAGGTTTGTATAAATAGCGAGTAAACCTTTGTTGTATTCTGTAAGTTTTGGCTCATTTACCTGACGCTTCTTAAAATACAACATTATATTCAAAGTCAAGATTATATACTTTACCTGTCTCGTGGCGAGCATTACATATAATACCCAGAGATTATATATAATGCCTAGCCAATGTATATAATAAGTATTCAATTACATACTTTGCATGAAAGGGCCAGGCATTATATATAATGCCTAGGGATTATATATAATACCTGGATTAATACCCGAAAAAAATAAGTTTTACAAAGGTTCCTAACCCGTCCACCTTTGAGCAACGGCCCTGTTTTTATCTAATAAAAATTCTTCTTAAAAGATCGAACTTTTGCAAAAATAAATAATCTTTACAACAATTTTAAAAAATTTTAAATAATAATAAAAACCATCCTAGGTGCAGTGAATTGATTCACTTCGGAAAGTACTTAGTTAGTAATTTATTTGTTTTTGATACGTTAATTATTTTTGTAATTTTTTTCATAAAATCCGATTTTTAAAATGCAGTTTAACAGACTTAAAGAATTAAAATTCAGAAGCGTTTAGAGTCCAATAATTTTTATCAAAAAACATTTTTAGTTTTGGCGGCAAAAAATTTAACGTTATTTTAAAGTCAAAACGTTGAAAAACAAACGGTTTCAATTGGAAAGTCTTATTAGTAAAAAAATTTGAACGCACTATTAAAAATTAATAAACTATTTTTTATTTAAAAATAACTTCAAAATAATATGTTTATAATCAAAGGCTTTTATTAAATTTAAAATATTCCATTTTTAAACCATGCAATTTGAAAATTTTCAATCAGGAAAAAGCGCAGTTACTTAATATTTATAAATATCTGACTGTTTATTTAAAATTAGTAATTATAAATTCAATATTCAAAACAAAACAAATAAACTGAACTTTAAACGTTACAATTTTAATTCTTCTATTTAACCAAATTTAATGTGTAGGTAAAATTGTTAAATTTTAATGTATAAATAACAATTAAACACTTATTATTCTTAGACAAAATTTGAGTAACTCAAAAAAATATATTTAAAAGATTTAAAGAAATTCAGAATTAATTTCAAATTTCATTTGATTTTAAATAATCTAAACTAAGTGTTTACGTGTACCGACAAAATTTGATTATTTGTACTAAAATTTCGGTCAAAATAGCCTACGGCCTTATTTAAAACAAAATATGAAATTTTGTAAATTCCGATCTAGTCTTGCAAATTTTCTAAAAGGAACAAAAATATTAGTTGGAACAGGAAATTTTTTCAAATAATTATAATTTGAATTTGAAGCGGAGAATTTAAGAATTTTAACTAATTCTGGGTTGAAACTTCTATTGATCCAAAAGAATTATAACTTGACTTAAAACAGGATATTTTTAAATTTAAATAAATTTCTAGCTGGAACACGGAACTTTTTTAAGAATAAATTTTAATTCTTAGTTGAAACGGGATTTTTTTTAAAAAAAGTTAAAATTCCGAATTTTTTAAAAGATTAAAAATTTTGGATTTGAAAAGGTTATTTTTCTAAAAGAATTAAAATTTCTGATTTGAACAGGAAATTTCCTTTCTTTTACCAATTCTGAGTTGCAATTAGAATTAAAATTGTATAAATTTAGTTTTAAAAGTGATAAAGTGGATAAAGTTCTTTAATTAAAACAGCCATCCTGGGTATAGAAACGTTTGTGAATTCGATATTCCTAGCCTCGCTAGTGATAACGCTGAATAAACAAAAATTTCTTTTTCTGAAATCACTGATCAAACTGTTAGCATATGTTGATTCAACCTTATCTCTACTCAGCTGCATTCATAATAATGATAGAAATTTTTTTCGTATGACGAAGGTTTCACATGTAAAGATTGTTTACTTCAAATTCAACTCTTTAAACTTTAAATATGAATGACACTTTGCTATCTGTAATCAGAAAGCCTTTTTAAATTTAATTTTCCTAATTCTAAAATGAAATTTCTTCATGAATCTTCACGACCGCCTGCAAACTAAAATTACTACCAGAATATGATCGAACCTCTCCCAACTACATACTATTTTTTTTCGTGTTTGTATCAAAAATGATGTAACATCTAAATGGAAACCAATTAAACTTAAGTATGTACATAAAAAATTTTATACTAATAACGATAGCAAATTATTTATAGCAAATGATACTAAAAAATGGGAAAAGGAATATATACCGTACCAATGATCCTCTATACATCAGTGATTTTTTATTTTCTACTTACTAACAGAATTGTGAAACATAAAACTGAAGAGCTGAATAAAAATAAAAATATTCATTCTACTAGAGGCATCGAAATTATTTTGAAAAAGTTTCTTCAGTTAAAACTGATAAGATTTTAAATATGTTTAACCTATATACACATCTATGAGCCACTATCGCATTATATGACAATAAAGGCTACTAGAATAGAGTTAAAGCAATCAAGATTTGCGTAAGGCGAAGTGTTCTTCTTGTGAAATAAAAAAACTTTATTTACTTTCCTTTAAAGTTTTAGAGTCTTGAATAAACCAGATCTGCACGGTAACATTCATTTTGGTAATATTCATTTGGTAACATTTTTTTAACACCTCACATATACGCGGAATGAGGTATTGGGTTAAAAATTTAGAAAATAAACTATAATTATATAAGAGACACAGACGAATGTTTTTATAGTCCTTATTTGTTTAATCGAAAAAGACAATTTACAAAAATAAATTATTTTTGTAATTCTAAAGAAACATCACAATTTTTTTAGAAAATGATGCACAGTTTTGCGAACTGTGATGTTGTAAAATTCTATAATTGTTTTACGACTAAAAAAATTCAAATGAATCAAATTAATGTACGCGGTGTTTTCCTACAAAATTCAGAAATTTATGGATGCTCCATTAAAATAACTTTTCAAAAATCAAATTATTCTTGATCACTCGCGGACTTTGGATAAGTTATTGTGATGTTTTGAAAAATTTGCTGCATTTTCTTCCGGTGCCCGAAAATTCATCTTTTACTTCTTGTGTATCAAGATAATTTACTAATTTATTTTGAACAAGTTTATTGTGTCACTTAGACAGCCAGATTGTGATACTACTGGGAGGTGAATTCTTTGAATGCGTTCAAGTGCTTGACGAGATGTTTTAGATACTTCAAGAACAGCAATAATTGTTTTGTGGAAATTAAGCATTTTGCGGTTGCTGGCAGACGTTCAAAGTAGCATTGCTAACGCACGTATAAGAAAAACCGCATTTTCAAACAAATATTCCAGTTTTCAACCAATAGCATGATTTCTCGAGTAAAGTCATTAATCATTAACAACAAAAATTGATTTTTGTGAAAGCAATTCTATTTCCAACCAAATGGAATTAATTGTTTAATAAATTGTGATGGCCTTAAACTCGACAGGAGTCAAATGATTTTTTTCTGTTGCTTTAGGTGACGCTTACCATATGGTAACAAAATTCCAGGTTCAATTTTAGCTCTTTGAACAAGCAAATTTGCTTCTAGAATGTGCAAGCGGGGAGTATTCGTAATATCTAAAAGTCAAAAAGCATTTCCTTATTGAAAAAGCCTTAGGCATACTTTGACACCCTTCACTAAATGCTTTTCTTAATTAAAAACATTACAGTGTAGGTGACCAAGAAGATCAACTACTTTCCCATTTCTCCATAAAAGCAAGAAGTTTTTTGTAGCCTTCATTTCCAACTTCAAAGTCATCAAATTTTCCAGCTGTATCATCATACCATAGACTGGTAGTGAGATGAATTTGTTTGTTTTCTCCACTGTAACTTAAAAACGTTTGAGTATAAGCTCTGTATAAATATTAACTTGTTTAATAATGGAATGGAAAAAATTATGGACAGTACTTTGAGTAGTGTCTGGATTAGTAAGCCACAACAGATTTTTCTGTATTAACTATTTTAGCACGAAGACTCAACATAGCATGTGACGAAGTCAAGGTACTTTTGAAGCATGAAAACCCTAATTAGTTAATGAGATACATTTATGAGTAAATATTAAGAAGCATATGGAATTTAATTTATTTCTTTTTTTAAAGTCTGGCAGCACTTGCAATTGGATGGTGAGTTTGGGCATAACTTCCCACAATGAAAAAATTGTAAGTAGCAGCCTGACAATATGTCGCGGTTTTTGAACTTAGTGGTTAATTTGCGCATCATTCCTCATAGTGAAAAACATTAATTAGCAGCCTGGCCACATGGGAAAGGTTCTCCAACACGACCGCAACTTTTGGACAACACTTCCCAAGTGAAACGTGGTGAGCAGTCGCTTGGCAAATCAGGCAGTTCTTCAAAGAGAGTGGTTATCTTAAGTATCACTTCTTACAGTCAAAAACGATTAGTAGCGTTCAATCAACATCGGAAAGTCAGTCCAAAGGATGGCAGATTATATCATCACTCCTGACAGTAAAAACGCTAATAAGCAGCCTGGCAACATTGGGAAGGTTTTCATTTACGGTGCCAATTTCGGGCAACACTCACCTTAGTGAGAAAAGATAGAATAGGCAATTCTTCCCACCAAGTGGCCATTTTAGGAATCACTACCTACAGTCAAAAATTATTAGTAGCATCCTATCAAAATTGGGCAGGACTTTCCACATAGTCGCGATTTTGGACATCACTCCCTGCAGCGAAAAACTAAAAGTAGCATTCTGAAAACATCTGCGGGTATTCCAACACGGTGGCAGATTTGAGCATCGCTCATGATACTTAAAAACGAAAAATTAGTAGCCTGGCAAAATTTAATTTCTCCAGGCTGCAATTTTTTTCCACTGTAATCAATGATTCCCAGATTAGCCAATTTGTGGAAAGATCTGCCGGATATATCGAGGAAGCTGATTACCGTTTTTACTGTGGAGAGGGTTGACCAAATATGTATCCCTGTAGCAGGATCTACTCAATTTTTCTAGACTGTCACTTATCGCTTTTTACTGTAGGAGGTTATACTTGAAATTTTCACCCTGTGAGAAGATGTACCTAATAATCAATATTTTTCACTGTCGGGAGTGCTGACTAACTCTACCACCCTGTGGAAAGACTTATCGTTTGTCACTGCAGGGAGTGCTGCCTTGGGAAGGCTCTCTCGATATAGCTTGAACATGGTCTACACATTGGGAAGTGATGGGCGAAATTAAGCGTGCTCGCTAAAAGGATTTGACCACCGAAAAAGGCATTAGAGTTCGCTTCTCATAGCATCGTCCTTGACACAAATGTAGCCCCTCATTTACATTTCTGATGATATTATCAGTGACAGAAACTGTGTAGCCGAGACGAAATCGGCAAAATCGTGGAGGGAAAACAGAGCCTCTGTATCATTGAAGCTGCCTGGAAAGAAGCTTTCAAAACCTTTGGAAAAGAAACACGTCAGATTTATTATTTACAAAAAATAAGTCATTTGGAAAAACCAATGCTTATAGCAATGGTCATATGCTTTTTAACATTTAAAAATGTTCAAAATCATGCACATCTTGTTTTTAAGAAATCTGTAAGTTTAAACATCACTTTTTAATGAATTTCACCAGTATTTATGAATTATAATGATATTTTTTAATTGGACGTAAATTTAAAATGTTTTAGTTATTTAATATTAAAGCAGACCATACATATCGTAGGACACTTATAAATCTTATTCGAATAATTTTTAGTATCTTTTTCAAACTGACTAAAAATTTTGTAGGAGTAACTTAGAACCCAACTTTGAACCAAGTTACTCCAAGCATACAGTTTAATCCCTCTGTTTAGCTGATAAAAAAACTTATATTTTGTTTAGAAAATTACATTTAAAAACATACCTACTTCTAG
Source organism: Belonocnema kinseyi (assembly GCF_010883055.1). Classification (NCBI taxonomy): domain Eukaryota; kingdom Metazoa; phylum Arthropoda; class Insecta; order Hymenoptera; family Cynipidae; genus Belonocnema; species Belonocnema kinseyi. The sequence goes on along the minus strand of NC_046664.1, from coordinate 13,760,790 downwards.
TACACCGTTCAATTTTATCTACGTCGTCTAATTTCTAAAAAGAAAAGTTTGTATAACTTAATTTTCAAGCATAAAGCGCAAGGTTCGCAATAAGAATGCAATATAAGGCGGCAAGTGTTGCGACTCGCAACAGTGATTTAAGAAATATTGAAAACAATTTTAGTTCCAAATGATCAATTTAGTCTGTGCGCTGTTTGAATGGAAAAATTCTTATTTCAGTAACAATATTTATAATACAAAGAGAAAATCCTGCAAGGACAAGTTAAGTAATATTATTTTAGAATAGTTTTTTTGCTGTAAATACTTGATGATGGAGCAAGATGAATGACGTATAATGATAAGAACATATTTGTTACAGCAGTTTCAAAGTGAAATACGAATTTTAATTATGTAAGATATTTTACTGTATGGTAGAATTAGTGCTTATTATTTTGTACTTACCAAGAATATTAAGAAATATCTTAGAAATGAAGTTTTGGGTAAAAATAGAAATCTTCATTTCAGTACACAGAGACATAACACTGTAACAACACCTGATCAACACGTGTTGACTCGAAAACGACCGACATTAAAAACTTACAAATCTGGGGGTTTTAATTCAAGAAGCATCGTAAGGCCATTTAATGCTTTCTTCATTCCTATCTGCGCAACATTTTTTATTTAAATTACATCTAAACCTATTATTATTTTGACGTATGTGACAGTTTTAGAAGTGCAATTAAATGAAATTAGAGACAATAAGGAACTGCGTGGTGTCCTTTATTTTTCCACTAGAAACAAAAATTCAAAGTTAATTTTCTTTTCGTTTTAAAATTGTACGTTTATTATAATGTTTTTGTGAACATGTTTCCACCTGACGATAGCCCTCTATAATACTTTTAAATTTATGAGTGGCTTTTTCATTATAAATCCTTTTTCATTCAAACTGACAAAATAGATGGTAAAAGCTGGTGGGTCAAAAATTAAAGAGTCTGACCATTCTTCTAGATGATTAAATCGTACTTCTTTAAAGACCTTCTTGCTTCTGTCAGAAATACATACAAGCTCAACCAGGTAGAGATCATTTCGAACCTAGATAGCTAAAGGCTCATTACGTCTCTTAACATGCTGTATGAGATCTTAATATAGCTGTCTTAAAGGACAGAATTGTTCAGGGAATTGAGCCTCTGTGTAAAAAAGTAGGTGCAACGTGGCTCAAATAAAGGTGTAGCAGACCACCGACCGAACCTGTTAATTGGAAGGTATGCATGGAAAGGCGCATGAGCCCACCAGGATACAACTAGCTCTCAATGGATTTAATTGACTACCGGAAAGCTTTTGATTCTATCTCTCATAGAATTATCATGAGTTTGTTTAGAGTCTTAAAGGTTTATTTGAAAAATGGTCAGGAAATACGACATCAATAGCCGAGGAGCTTCCCTACACAAAGCCGTAATGCACGCGACAAAGGTCCTTCTTTAAAATTTTAACTCTAGAAGTGCGAAAATAGAATTAATTTTATCCAGATGCCTCACTTCTGAAAGCGCAAGATAAAAGTATAGGGTCAGAAATTCTAACAACACCTTATTGAAAATAAATTAAATAAAAATTTTTGCATAAATGCCGTGAAACAGCCATTTTCGAAAAAGCCAAGTTTTTCTTTCCTTATATCAACGCGACCTAATTTAGTATACAAAGAATGTTAATAGCACCTGCTAGGTCAGTGTCATTTCTAGCTTAGTATAGCCGTCCAAAGATTGCTCTGCTACCGTCAATTGTCCAAAACGAAAACTGCCAAATTTTTTGTAACTACGAATTTTGAGAAGCAGTCTAGATTGCACAATCGAGGCCAAAAAACTTGCCTCCAGGACTTTTAAAAACTAACTATATCACAACTCCAAAAAAATGAAAAGTTTCTTCCGGCAACCAGACCAACTTTGCTATATGTTTTCTGGGTCACTGAATCTGCTAACAGGTGAATTAAATATTGATGACTTGGCTACTGGTTAAGGCATGTGGTTCATAGGAAAATCAAACTGATGGCAGAAATAACATCCTTGTTGCAAATTAGATGATACTAACCTTCTTATTATACTATGAGCTATGAATCCTCATGAGGGTTTAGATATTGCGATTGTATTTTTGTTTTTAAATTATTGGTCTTACCTTTATGAAATATCACAAAACATTTTTATGTCCATGCGAACACAGAAAAAACTTGGGTTAAACAGTGTTGCAGATAATCATTAATTCAGGATAAATTCAGCTAGGGTAAGGGTGATGTCGGTCAGGGTAATTGATAAGTTGGTAAAGTATACTTGACATTACTCTGGTTAGTAGGTGATCGGAGAAAATAACAACGTAAAGTTTCGGCTTAGTAATTTCCAAATTCAACGTGAAAACTTTTCGTTAAATCTCTAAAATAAATTATTTTCCATTTAACTGCACAAATCTCTTCAAATCAATGCTTAATCAAAAATCTTGGGATAATGTCCAAATCGCACCTCCTTAGAGATCTCCCTGTTTCTTTCAAATGTCCACTCATACCCGACAAAGTAGATACTTTTTGAAAAGAGGTATACAAGATCCCGAAGACCCTGGAACTATATTTCAGAAAGTACTAATAATAACGTCCGCTTCAAGAAGTTTTTCGATCCCACATCATCTGAGGGCAATGTCCACCATTCACCGCTAAAGAGGTCACAAAAGTACTTTGGGACACGGAAAAATTGTCCACTACAGGATCAGATGTTATCAACAACACTTGGTGGAAAAAAAACTTCTACACACTAACATCTGGTTCGACGGTTCCGGAACCATTAGAGCTATCGTAAATAAAAACCAAATCAATTCCCTAACAAATAGTAAAAGTTAATGTCAATGAACCCCATAATTTTGTTGTCATGCGAAACAAATTTAACTTTATTTACCGACGCTCAACAGCTTACTTTAGTTCGCCTTCGCGTAAACTTATATGTGCGAACAATAAATTCTGTCTAGGGAAATTTGGAATTCTATTGATGTGATTATGAAAAAAGGAGATTTCATTTCAATGTAAATTTTTTTTTATTTTTGATATTAGGTTTACATTCTTGCTTAGTTTTCGACGTCCCGTCAATATTGATTGTGGAAACGACCAAAAGCATATACTGCAATAGGATCTCCTACTTTTATCGCATAATCACCATATCCAGGTATAATCCTGTCGTAACCTGATAATGTGAGAATGCAATAGGAATTAATAAATATCAAAGATTAACAAAAATAATTAACTTAGAACTGCTGTGAGTCTACAAATAATTTCAAAATATTTTTTTTTATACCAACGGTATTTTACTTAAAAGAAATGATATGTACTAATATTATTAGCAAGTCGTATAACAATCACATGCTCCTTACTATAAATTTTAATTGTATTAAAAAATATTTTACAAAAAATCTTAATTTCATTCTCAAATTTTTTTCAGGTTATATATTAGTTTTAAAATGATCTTCTTTACCATCCAAATCATAAACCTCTCCTCCTCGGATTATTCCGATTTGTTTTGCATCATGGTACACTTTAGCTCCATCAGACGGTATGTGATGGTTCGTTGGTTGAGGCGGTTGTGGTCTTGTCACTTTTTGTGCGAAAAAGTATATTTAATAATTAATATGAAGATTTAAAAAAATCAAAAGCTCAGAGCTGATGGGTCGAAGAGGATGGGTTTAGACCCTGAAAGAAAAAATCAATTTAAAAGAAAAAGATGCAATCGGAAATAATAGAAAAATATGCTCTAGGTCACTTGATATCTTGGCTATAGTAAATGAAAAAAGATTCTCTAATAAAAAATACATGAAATATGTTATTTCGGTTTTTATAAAGTACTGAAGTTGCGACAGGTTACCACGTAAGCGCCAAAGAGACTAAGACCGGCACTGCACCAACTTATCCTTGCGTACCGACTGACCCCCTTTTTTTCTCATTTGTACTAAATTATAATTTTCCTAAATCTTATGTTGCAAACAGAAAAAAAGTGGGGACAAGGGGGCCCCAAGTATCACCCCCTTTTGTAAGATCCAATGTTCCCGCGATTAATGATCTTCCGGAAGAATGATCTAACTAAAAGCAGTTGTGCGTTACCCGTTTGGACCTTTTTAAACCATCTGAGAGAGATTTTACATGACGGGAAGATAAAATTACAATTATGTAGGTGGATAAAACTTGCAAGCGAGAAAATGCTGCAACCTCTGAACATTCATTTAGTGTAAGAAAATTAAAGAAAAAGTATGGAGACTGGAATAGGAAGTTCGAAGAAGAAGGTTGTTGCAGAACTATTTTATAAGAAAGTGTTGTAGCGCTATGTGTTTGCGAAAAAGATTCAAATTATATTTTCACCGAGAAAACATTTCTTTACAAGGTTATTGTTGCAAAAGGATCCTAAACAATAAGATAATAGTTTATGATTTATCTTGCATCTTTGTTTACTGAAGTTCCTTTACAAATACGCAATCTATAATTTTCAGTGTTATTTAAAAAAAAATTCTTTTATAAGAATTTTAATTAAAAGTGATTTTTTTCATTTTACGCACCACTATGTACTAAATACAATTCACGGTGAGCATTAAAATAGAATTACAAAAAGATAAAACCTTCGAATCTTCTGTCGTTTCTTGACTGGCAAGAATGATAGCATACAGTGGAGCAAATATTTCTCTGTTGATTTGCACTAAACTTGAACAATTTACATACTAAAACAGTTTATTTGAATTTACAAGAGATAATCACTAACTTTTTATTTTATAAAAAAATTGTATAAACAATTATCTCCAGCTGGTATTCATGATGAGGTAAATCAATTTTTTTTAACTGAATGACCCTAAAATCGTATGGAAGCTTCAGTTGTCAGATTCAGTAATTTAATAACATTTTTTAATTATTTAAATAAATTGAATTATCAAATGCACTTTTCAATATTTTTTAAGGTAAAAACTCATTTTTCATGGTAATCAAGTATAAATGATGAACTTCGAGATTTTCAGCCAACTTGTATGAAAATCACAAATTTTCGGTGTCGAAAACAATTGTTTAAACAAAGCTTTATTACCCTAGATATTTTTAAAGAAAAAAATAACGTTTCCTCGAAACCTTAGCACCTGGTTATTTAGTAATGGATCAGTGCTGTCAATCTACAACAATTGGTAATCGCTTGAACAAACCTATTTATTAAATACTTTCTCGGCTAAATTTTTTCATAATAACCAACTTTAAATAACTATTTTTAAAACATTTTACGGAAAACCACCAATAACGATTTACTATTTTTATTGTCATTAATAACTTAATAGACAAATTCTTTTTAGTAATTTATATTTATTTATTTTAATTCTATTTATCTCATTAAAACTTAATTCTTGTTTCCAGAAATGTTTAAACCCGAAATGCCTTTTAGATACCACTATAATTTAACAAGTATCACTGAAGTTGAACAAAAACTTGGAAACTCTGATAATCGTGACGTGCAATTTATATGAATATTCAAAAAGAATTAATTTTTTTTTTATATGAAATTTCTTTTCTGTGGGAGGGAAAACGAGTGGTCCAATTATTTTCCCTAATTTTTATGCATTTTATACCAAAATTTGTTTGAATCCACAAAAAGTAAGTGAGTTTATTTTAAATTATATTCAGAGATTTGAGCAAGCCCCATGAATTTTAACACGTATTTCCCATAAGAAAAAAAGACGTTGCTGTAAATTTTATTCAGAATCGTTAATTTAAAATAAATTGAGTTAAAAATCAATATTTTTCGTTAAAAATTGGCCACAAAATGTGAAATAAATATTACTTTTTAAACAATAGCCCCATAATTAGGGTTCATAGGGTCCCAAAACACTCATAAGTGTTAAAATGAGTTTTGTAAGTTTTAGTGCTAATTGTGATTTTTTAGGGTTATTATAGTGCAAATTGTATCCAATACATAAAATACAGCCATTAACTGATAAGTAGAGATGAAATCATTTGTTGGAAACATTTATTATTGTTTCAAAAATTTTCTCTTAGAATAGAGTAGGAAAGTCACGGTTTTTTCAAGGATTTTTCAATTTCTGTCCAATTTTCAAATAGAGTGAGGTAGAACTTAATTCATGGTGACGAACATAATTATAATTTAACAATTTACTATATTCATAAGTAATAGTCTTATAGAATCATGTCAAAAAATAGCAGTTTTTTAAAGAAAATTTATTTCTTTGTCCAGTTTTAAATTGGGCGCACTTAAATAATTAATTAGAGTTAAGGAATTGGATAGGTCATATAATTGATCTTTTTTTTAATATTCAATTTAAATAATGCCAAAAATTTACGTATTTTAAAAAAATTTTCAATTAATTTTCTACTTTTAAATTAAAGTTAATTAATAATTAAAACAAATTAGTGGAAGTTATACACTAACTTGTTTGGAAATAATGTTTTAAGCAAACCATTATTATTTATAACTATCTTCTTTTTTAATGCAAGATAGTCACTATTTCTTTTGAATTTTTTCAACCTTTTACCCATTTTATACATAGTAAAGTAGTACATACTGCAAATTAACCAAAAAACGTACTTTAGCAATTGATTAATGCTTATAACTATCTCCTTTTAAAGTAATGCTGAAATGTTGCTTTTTTCTTGAAATTTGCAGCCTTTCTTTTAATTTTTTTCAAAGAAATAAATGATAAATATTAATAATATTTCCAACATTAAATCTCTCAGCAATTACTAAAAGTAATTAATGAACAATTTTCTCCCTCTAATTGAGAACTGGGCACGAAGAGGAAAACATTTTGAAAAAAACACGACTTCCTATCTTTATTTTGGCAAAACTATCCTAAAAACAGTAATAAATCATTTAACAAAATCATCTGTACATCCAATCATCAGTCTAAATTAATATATCATGTATTAGAAACAATTTGCATTAAAAAGAAACAAAAAATCATAATAAGCGCAGAAAACTCGCAAAACCCATTTTTGTACTTATGGGATTTTTCGGAACCCCATTAGTGGATAATGGCAAAGAAAAAAGATAAGTTTTTACTGAATTTAGCCTTCGTAAAATAGCATTTATTTTCTAAAAAACGGAAATATTTTTGTGAGAATTCGGACAAATCTCCGGGCTATATGCATACAATTTTTTTCAAAGTTTCAAGAAATTTTCGGACCACCTTTTGGAGCGTGCATCTGGACCGTCTCTGGATCCGCTCAAGAAATACTCCATAATTAGCAAAAAATTGAAGTTTAAAAAATAACTTTTTGATTTTTGTTACAGACTGCATTTTAGTTTTTAAATTATCGATCTCACCATGTTTTATTTCGTTGACTTGATGAACCTTTCCATTATAGCATACTCCAACAGCTCGTCCATTCTGCGTGGCCAGTGTAGGACGTATCGGGAGATAGATATTTCGATCTTAGCCCGCATAAGAGGAAGTGGCTTCGTCAGTATTGGACTTGATTCTGAAAGCACAAATATATGTAATCGCAAAGTTAAATATTACTTGTAAAAACAAATGCCAAATGTCAAACAATTTTTTCCAACTTTTTATTTTATTTTTTTAAATTTAATTTTAAGGGATTTATAATCCTAGATTTTTTGAATTCCATTTTTTTCATAAAATTTGTGGAAATTTATTTGGCAAATTAGTTTTTCTCTTTAATTATTTCTTGAACTATGAATTTAGCTAAACTTTTGGTCGATTTTTTTATGAGCATATTTAATCTCTCCGGTTAAAATTTCATTTTTTTTTTAATTGCACTATTACTTTGAAAATATATATTCTTGCAAATCATCCTAACTAAATTTTTAATTTTTATAAAAAATACGAAATATTGAGACAAAAAAATTGAGAAAATTAAATATTGAGATAAAAAATTGAAAGGTAGTTTATTTCCAAAATTATGCAATTTTTGTTTTAAGTAGATCTTGTAGCTTAACTATAATGAAGGATAATTATACAACGCAGCAAAATGGCTTTCAATTTTTTTTTAACTGATTGAAAATTTTCATAGAGTTTACTTATAACTGAATTTTAAACGAACCTAATCCACGCCTATGATTTAAAACCTCTGTTTAGCACATTTTAAACAAAAAGATTATATTCTTTTAATTAAATGACAGTGCTGTCTGGCTAATTTTAAGGGCCAAGAAATGTAAAGATTCGATAGTTTGAAGTCTGAAGGGGTCCCCACATCAACGGACAACTTCAGGTTATTTTTGCGCTGTAAGTTACTTTTTCAATTGCAGATGTGCCGAAAAGCGCAAGTTTATTTGAAATCAATGTACACTATCAACAATCATACCGATAAATATTTTAAACAAATTTTTATTGTAAAAAATTAATTAAATCGAAACTAAGAAATGGCTAATTTCATTAAGACGACGTAAAAAATATAATATTTCCTCCAAATAGTACAATTTTCCAACTAAAACCTTTTAAAACTTTGGTAGCCACTGACGCGAAGGAGAGCGTACACGGACCGTGGTGGGATGTTTCCCTAACCGTGCAATTTAAAATGACCATGCATAGGAGGCCTAAAACAAGTGAGAATTAAAACTAGCGGGATTTCACTGGATATTCAAAAACATATTAAATTTTTATATGCCTTTTAATTTTGTTTACATCATTTAATTTTGTTGAGAACACCGTTTGTATAACCTAATTCTCGAGTTCAAAGTGCAAGTGCGGCGATCAGAATATAATCGTTAAGGTCACAGGTGCTTAGAAAACCGTCTTCAAAAACAAATTTTAAAAACAATTTCAGTTCCATTTTATGCCAGCAGTCCATCAGGTTTTTAAATTGCAGTTTTTAATTTAAGTTACAATATTTATGGTACTTGAATAAATATAGCGGATTTGCACTGTCAAAAATTGATAAACATCACCTTGGGGAAAAACTCTGGAAGTAAAGGTTTAGTAATTTTATTTTTCAATGATCTTTTGCACGGAAGTATTATAGAAACTTTTGTATCCGAATTTCAATTATTTCAAATATTTTACTTTATGATGAATTTTTTATTTATTATTTTCTACTTACCAAGTCCACTAAGAAATATAATAAAAGTGAAGAGTAGAGTACAAATGAAAATCTTCATTTTAGTAGAAAGAGAAATAATGTTAAAACAAATTTTTCAGTTCTAACTTACAAAAATTTGTATATGCTCTACTTGTCTATATACCAGCCCTATATCTCTTTGCTAGCAAGCCTACTTTTGTAGATCGGGATATAGAGCTGCGATAAAAAGTTTTGCGTCATGCAATGTGTTATTCCCATAAAAAAAAGAAACTGAATATACTTTTCTTGAAAATGTTTGCATCCGGAACAACATCTGTTTAACACGTGCAGGTTTGAGAACGACTGACATTGAAAACTTAGGAATGTTTGTAGTGTCGTACATGGTTATCTAAACAAAAATTTTGAATCATTTATCATTCCTACAAAGAAAAATGGATTGTCAAAGCTGGAGTGTCAAGATTTAGAGAGTCAATACGTTTTTCTAGATGATCGAAAGGGTCTTCCAACATTTCTGGGACATAGGCAAAGAAACTCTCATATTAAGGCTAATCTGGCTGTCGAAAGACGATTCAGACTTACTATCAGGATATTCAATGTATTCTTCCAGGATGGTCAATAAGAGCATCTTCTTCCCACTTAATGAGACCATCCTCAGAGGAGCAGCTAACCCTTCGTAGAGGGCTAATATTTATGCGTCAAGTATGCACCTGAAAATTAAAAGGCTAAGACCACTTTTAGAAAGAGCAAATGCTGTTGAGTTTTTTGGCGGCACAGTTGCTGTTTATTAAATTTAAACGTATATAAAAAAATACAAAACCACTTTCCGATATTTCAAAAACACGTGCAGTGCATAGTGCATAAGAGAGAATATACTGGAAAGTAGATTAAACTTTTTTCAATTTTTAATGTGAAATTTGATCATTCCAAAGATTCAAGAATAAGCGTGTCACGTGAATGCCTAGTCATCAGTCTGTTATCACCGTGTTATTTCTAACTGAGAAGCCGCTGTAAATATACAGAAACCGGATGTGCGAATAGATTTCCAAAATAAGATATTTGAAAGCATAGATAGGGCAACATGGGAGGACCGTATAAAAAACAAAGATATAGAGGGCGCCTGGACAATGTTACGGGATATCCTTGTTAGATGTACGATCAAAGTGTGTGGTACCGTAGTTGTAAGAAGAATGTTTGGTGATGCGTGGTGGAATGATGAAATTCAGGCTGCCCAAAAAGTAAAAAGAAAAGCGTACAAGAGAACTTTGAACATTGCGGTTAGGGATATAATTAAGAACTTGAAAAACGGTAAGGCTGCCGGGATAGACGGTATTAACGCTGAAATGCTTAAACACGATGGCGCGTGCATACCACATAGACTGTGCGAATTGATAAATTTATGTTTCGAGATGGAAGACGTCCCAGACGTTTGGAAAAAAGCGATTATCGTACCAATATACAAGAGAAAGGGAGATAAAAGCGAGTGCAATAATTACAGAGGGATTAGCTTATTAAGCACCGTAAGTAAAATATATTCAAAAATACTTATTCGTAGGGTAATGAAAATAACAGAAGCAAAGATTTGGGAAGTCCAAAGTGGGTTTATGTCAGCAAAGTCATGTACGGATCAAATATTCAGCTTAAGGCAAATAACAGAAAAAAGTTTGAGAGTAGGAAAAAAAGTTTTCGGTGCATTTGTTGACCTAGAAAAAGCTTTTGACAAGGTAGATAGAAGTAAACTTTGGGAAGTTCTGAAAGAGTATGGGAAACTGAGTGACTGTTTCGATATTATTCAAGGAGTTAGACAAGGATGCGTTATGTCTTCATTTATTTATATTATTTATGGACAAGTGTTTAAGAATGGCTCTCTTCGACGAAGAGGTTGTGGATCTCCAAACAGTAAGGGTACGTGGGTTAGCGTTCGCAGATGATAAGGTTGTTATGGCAGAGTATATCTTGGTAGCTTATTTACTAGGGACGGGAAGATAGATGAGGAATTGGATAGACGAATAAATGAAGGTAAGAAGGTTATTGGTAGAGCAGGTCCCCTTATCAGAAGTAAAAATATATCAAATAGAGCTAAAATGGCAATACATAATTCCATATTTGTACCGACATTACTATACGGTAGCGAGACATGGATGTTAGAATGTGTGAATGAGACCCTAGTGAGAAGAGACATAAGAAGTCACAGAAACACGAGAGCCTGCATAAAAAAATGCATGGACATAAAAGAAGCTAGATAAGTATGCCAGGACAGGAAAGTATGCCGGCAAATAGTTAATAAAAAGAGTGTCAGTAGAGTGAATGAAGCCTGAAACAAAAGACCTTGGCCACTAATGGACCCAAGTGGGGAACCTTACATAACGACTTCGTGAGGTTCTTCGCTTGGGGTGATTGCTAGAGAGATTAATCAGAAACCTGGGTCGGAGCAGTGTTACAATACGAACGTGTTATTTACTTAAATAGCACGAGAATTCTGGATCAATCTGAAAAATTTCTATCCCTTCCACACACTACCCCTTTCCCCTACCGAGGGAGTCACGCCTACCCCGAAAGGGAAATGGCTTAATGGTGTAATAAGAATAATGATGTAGAAAGTATCGATGTGTGCTATCAGCTTCTGAATTAAGTCTTGTGTTAAAAATCTTACATTTCAGCATAGTGAAGCCGTGTTCTTAGCTTTCTTCCTTCCGAAACATGTATCGGAAATTTTCAATTCTGCATTTTTTCTGTTAATTAAATTGTATCTGATGCACTTCATCCTCTAAAAATAATAAAAATTCTTTTAGATTTTACGTATTTCATAAGAATTCTTCAGTTATTTGGGCTTAAACACCTAGGGCAATACTTTATATCAGAGTTGATATTAAATTTATTGGTTCACCACAGTTTATTTCAATCCTAACGCTAATTCTTCGCCAGAAGAAATGGTTTCAGTATTATTTTTCGAAATTTGCAAAGGATGGCATGTGTCTGCAAAAAAGTTCCTATCGGATCAGGAAAAGAAATGCTTCTTTTGACAGTCGATAAACCTAAGGCTCGGAGCTACTGAAACCCTAAAGCAATCGACGCAAAAGCTTGGGCCGCTCTGCAGTTTCGCTACGATCAGCAAGCGAGTCCTAGCACGACCACCACAAAGCGATATTTCATATGAAGGCCCTGGAAGACGATTTTGCTACAGGGACTCACCGGCTTCTGGATGAGCTGGAAAAACACCGGAGGCAACTCGCCTGCCTCGGCTGTCCAGTCACTCAAGGGGACAATAGGTTTGTAATATCAACAAGCTTTAACTTGGATCCATGATCCAACAAAGCATGGCCCTGCCAGACGCAAGTAAAAAAAAGTCAACCAATCAGATTCGGCACCCTCGGGCACCCGACGCTTCTGACATCTTGGATCGAGTGCGGCAGTTGGCTTCCCCTTCTACTTGCACCAATGCCGTGAGTATGTTGGGGAGCGTCGGTATTCACAAACTCTGTAACTTTCTCCTTGATACAGAATTTTACAAGCTAAAACCTTGCAATCATGAAAACTATTTTTGTTTATTCAAGTGATCTGGAAACGTAAAGATTTAAACAACTCCGTGACATTTTCAACATAAAACAAATACCTTTTTGTTATGATGAAAATATAAAAATTCTTATTTTTCTTTCGTTTGTACATACAATTAGAAGGCAATATTTCAAAAATGAGAACAGGGAAGTTCAAGTTTACGATTTTAGAATAAGGCCTTCACATTGTTTTAATAAAGTTAAAAATATTACTCATCTTATTACTTCATTAAATTTTTATATTTTAAATTTGTATTATTTTTATAACTATTTCTTAAATTATTGTATTGATTAGAGTGATGCAACAATGGATTGGAAAATTTGTTCTTCGAATTTTTGTGTAAGTCGCTCGAAAATTTGTTCGAATATACAAAAAAAGCAATGCGTTTTTTTAAATAAAAATTTCTTAAACAATTTATTACTGTTTTCAGCCAATTTTCTGTTCGAGTAAAGATACAAAGTAGCGGTTTTTTTATCTTTAAAATTATTTTTAACATTTCAGTTAATGTCAGGAAATAATCAGATTATTTTAATAGAAATAATTGTTTAAACAACTTATTTTTATTTATAATAATATTCTCTTAGAATAATTCTAGAAAATTTCGGTTTTTTTCTATAATTTTTCTCATTTGTTCACTTTTTAGTTATATTTAAGAAATTAATTATTGTTTATAACTATCTTCTCTTCGAATAGAGAAGAATTTTGAACAGAAAGTCAATTTCCAACTAAATAGTTTAATTTTCCATCAAGTTTCAGAATTATAAACCAAGCTGGTGAATTCAGATCCAAACATTTGAATTTGGAACGAATAAGAAAGAAGTTTCAACCAAGAAGACTTAATTGCGAACAAAAAAGATTATCTCTTAACAAACAACAAAAAGAATTTTTAACCAAAACAGATGAAGTTCCTAGAAAAAAAAATTTCAAACAAAAATGGAATGTCCACAAAATAGTTACATTTTCAAGAGAAGAGATGAATTGAACAATGAGCGAACGAAATATTTCAACTCAAACGATGATTTTTTAAACTGGAATATAATTTTCTGAAAATGGAATAGTTAAATTTTCAAAAACCGTTAGTTGAATTTTGCAGTGAAAAAAGTTAAATTTTCTAACGAAGAACATACATTTTTAACAAAGCAATTAATTTTCAACACAATTGTACAAATTTAAAACCAAAAAAACGAAATATCTTCAAAGCGATTGAATTTTCAACCCGAAATTATTTTTTTTAACAAAACACTCGATTTTTTCCAAAAAGCTTTAAAAAATGGAATAGTTGAATTTTTAAAAAAAGGAGATGAACCTATAACAAAAAGAAGAATTCTCAATAAAACCGTTTTATTTTTAACAAAATAATAAGATTTTCAACGGAATACTAGAATTTTCAACCAGAAAAAATGAATTACAAACTAAAAATATAATAGTAGGCGTTATATGCTCTTTTATTATTGATGTATTTTGTCCAAGGTTAATTTTTTTGGTAACAGAATTATGTTCGCATTTAAAAATTTGTTTTCTTGGGTTAAAGATTTATTATTTTCATTAAAAATATATTTTGTTTTGTTGAAAATTGATTTACTTTGTCGAAAATTGGTCTTGTTTAAAATTAAGTAAATGTTTCATTATTTTATGTTTGATGTAAAATTTACATTTTGAAAATTCAGATACTTATTTAGTGGAAAATGCATCTTTTCTTATGAAACCTTAATATTTTTCATTAAAAATTAATTTCTTTTGTTGAAAATGTAACTATTTCCTGGAAAATTTATTTTTTGGATAAAAATTATTTTTTGTTTGCTTGTTAAAGACTGCACTATTGTGATGAAAATTATTTTTTTCATAGTCGAAAATATTTTCCATAAATAAAAATTCACATGTTCCATTTTTGGTTGAAAATTAATCCATGTTTAGTTAAAAATTCATTTATTTGGTTAAAAGTTCATTTATTTTGTAAAAAAGACACTTTCATGGTTAAGAATTCATCTTTTTGTTTAAAAATTCGTCTTTCTTGGTAGAAAATTAATCTTCTTAAACTATTCAATTTTGTGTTAAAACGTTATCTTTTGCAAATGTATTTATAAACTTTATTGAAAATGTGTTTTTTTGTTGGTAGAAAATTTATCTTTCTGATTGAAAATTCATGCATTTTATTAAAGATTTCTTTTTTTTTTGTAAAAAATTTATCTTTTTGGTTATAAGTGCAACCAAGTTGTTAAAAATTCATTTTTTGTTAACACAATTAATAATTTTCGTTCAAATTCATCTTTTCGGTCTAAAATACGGTAGCGTGCTCAAATATGGAGTCTACGATATTTTGAGACAATTGCAAAAACTCTAATTGGATCGAGAAAATCTTGAAGATTCCTTATGATGGATACCCAAAAAAATTTTATTTCAGATTAAGATATCTAAACAAATTTGAAACAGTCGGATTTAATAAACAAAAATATAATTGGACCCCAGCAGGTTAAGAATATTTT
>NC_046664.1:13738826-13745636 GCF_010883055.1 Belonocnema kinseyi | reverse complement strand
TTGTCCTTGGGTCGCTCCGTGTTCTTAGGGTCCACGAGGCTTTTGCTGGATCGTCGTATTGATCCCTTTACAGACTGTAACTACCTATCTCACGGTTGTGAGGCGTGGCTATGGCTGAAATTTTACCGCGATTTCGCTGGAAGCGGGTGCAATTTTTCAGATTAGCACCCGCTATCGGCGAAATCCTGTGGTTGTCCTTATGACAAATTTTTAATTATATAAGTGAGAGTAGGGCTGTAAAAGAACTCAGAAATGCCTGGTGAATTCCTCAAGGAAAAATCAAGCTATTTTGAAAATGAAATTCCCGGATAGAAAAAAAAATTGGTAGTGACATTTGTGGACGGCCCATAACTGGAGAAATTTTTCGTTTGACAAAAAAGTGTTTTGGTACCGGCAAGCTTTCAAACAAACAAAAAAATACCCTGGTAGACAGGAGTCAGGCTAGTATAAAATGGCCTTAAGATTTTTTTTTAAGCGAGTGCAGACACGTGAGATGGCGAAAATGTGGCATGTGGGAAATTTCACTTCCCAAAATCTGACTTGCTAATTTGTTTACATTTGAGATCCGGAAGCGTAAAGAATTTTTTTTCAGTGAAGCTCCTTTCGAAACCGTGACTTGTTGATAAACAAACGCCGGGAATAAAAAGATTTTTTCATAAATACCTTCAAGATGATTTGTTCATTTTCACATCGTCACTGGTTGATTTAGTCTACTCCAGATTCGAAAAATTTCAAGGAAGATAATAAAGTTTCTCTATTTCGAAGCGATGGCGCTCCGCTTTAAGCAAATCTTTATTTTCTTAACATTATTCTTCTGTGTGAAGAATTGTGTTTTTCAAAAACGCCTTTAAGACAAATTGTGTCAGATGCTGCGACCTGATTTTCCAATATTTCTCTTGTTTCAAATTTTCACTTGTTGATTTGGCCTAATCCAGATTCGAAAATGTTAAAGAAATATTAATCAAGTTTCTCTAACTCACAAGAATAACGCTTCGCTTTACACAAAGTTTTATTTTCTCAACTTTATTATTCGGAATAAATAATCGTGTTTGTCAAAAAAGACCTCAAGATGAATCGTAGCAGATGCCACGACCTGAATTTGCAATGTCTTTCGTTTCCAAGTCCAGATGTTTTCATCGCGATTTGTTCTAGAATCGACTCAATTTTCCTACCTCAGAAACCAAGCTTGCCAGCGATGAAATTAGGACTGGTATATATACTGGTCACAAATATTCAAAATTCATCAGTTTGAGCCGAAGAAATTTTGTGAAGAATATTTCTGTTACATCTATTCACAATCTATTAGTTGGTGTCGAAGAAATTTTCTGGAGATTATTTCTGATTCTCCAACAAAATGAAGATTTCCATCTGTATTCCGCTCTTCATCTGGACGTTCTCGCTTGATTTTGTTGGTGAGTAGATAATAGGAAATTATAACTTAATTTTTAAAATAAAGGAATGTACGTAGAACAATAAGTGCATCAAAATTTCGTTATGAAAAACTTCAATTTTCCGGTACGAGCACTCGGATAAAAATTTTGAATGAATTCCCCCAAAAAAATGTGTAAAATGGAAAATGCTTCAGCACTACAAAGTTTTCTTTTGGATCTCTTGTAACATGTATAAATGACACATTCCTCAGATTTTTATTGGTGCTTATTGTTTAGGAGAAATGAAATTTTTTATGGAGACCTGAAAAGAAATGAAAAATCCAATAATTTCTGAAAATTATTTCTTACCTTCGAAATGTACTTTCAAAAAAATTGAGAGCAGATCATTAAAAATGGCGAGGTGCAACAACGAGTTCAGCAACTTGTCATTTTTAACGATCTGATCCACAAGTTTTTTTCGGGACTTCATTTTGAACATAACAAAGTTTTTCTACAATAAGAATAAATTGTTTATAATTTTTGCAGGTCATAAGTTTTTTTCTTATTTTCAGCTGTTCACAAAAATGTAATTTTTCCCAAATAAACTCAACAAAAAAATCTGAAAAAATTTTTAAAAGTAGGTTTTCATCAAAATACAAAAATTTTCAACTAAAAAAGATTGATTTTCAACATGAAAAAAACGTTTTTTTTTATCAACAAAGTCACATACTCTACTAAGCAGATGAATTTCGCAATGAAACGAGAAATCATTAACCAAAATTATAAATTTTTCACAAAGGGGTTCAACTTGAAAACAAGTACTTGAGTTTTCAAAAAAAAAAAATAATAATAATTTTGTGCAAAAAAGATTTAATTTCATAAAAATAAAAAAACAAATTTATGAAGAAAATAAATAAATTTTCAACCGGCAAGTTAATTTTTCAACAAAAATGAGAAATCATGAACCAAAAAAATAAGTTGTTAACAAATAAGTTAAAATTCCAAAGAAGTTTTTGAATTTAATGAAATTAATTTTCTTAAAGGAATATTCATTTTATACTGAAATGACGAATTTTCTACAAAATATATGAATTTTCAATCAAAAAGTAGAATATTCAACACAAACGGATTGATAATCATAAAAAAAATCGAATTTCAAAAAAATACATCAATTTTTAACAAAATACTTAAATTTCTCCGAAAAAAATATCAATTATAAACATAAAAGATCCATTTTTTACCAAAAATGATCAATTTTTAACAAAGTAAAAGAATTTTTAACCAAAAAGTTGAATTTTCCTAAAAAGAAATTCATTAAAAAAAAATTTAACGAAATAGTCCAATTTTTCATCCATACGATGTATTTTCAATAAAATAGTTGATTCTTCGACCATATACATACATACAATTTTTTACTGAAACGCAAAATGTTTAAATTTTAGGCTTTTTGGGCTCTTGAAAGCACTAAAAACTAATGTTTAAAAATCACCCCTACTAAAAATACAACTACCCCTTATGTGAAAACTCAAATTCGAAAAAAACAAAGAGCACCAAAATGTTGAATTTTTTTTGGGCTCCCTAAAGCACGGAAACAAATAAAAAACCACCCCATGTTCAAAAAGTCATGTTCAAAAAGCAGTATGTCCCCCTGAATAAAACTATGTCACAGTGTCACTCACGTTGATCCAACCTTTAACCGAGCCCATTTCGAACCTAAAAAGGTATTTTTTTAATTAACATCGCAACATTTTTTACGAATGTTTTAACAAGAAACTATTAACAACAGAAAATATTAAATTGAATAGAAACAGGTAAAGTCATTCCAATTGTTTAACAAAAGAAAAGAACTCTCAAAAACACTATTTTTTTTCTAAAAATTTTAGGAATTCTTTTCATTATTATACCATTCAGCTATTTTCACTGTACGAAAAGAATAGATGATAATATATACTACTTACTATTAATTACCATTTGTAATTTTTTTCGGTTTTCGCAAAATTAAATTATTTCTTTTTTTTATTTAAAATTTAGA
Source organism: Belonocnema kinseyi (assembly GCF_010883055.1). Taxonomy (NCBI): domain Eukaryota; kingdom Metazoa; phylum Arthropoda; class Insecta; order Hymenoptera; family Cynipidae; genus Belonocnema; species Belonocnema kinseyi. Next base: position 13,742,234 of record NC_046664.1, on the reverse strand, counting down.
CTGTTTTTTGTTATTTTTGAGATATAAAATTTTTTAATTCCGGTTTCTCCAGTTAACTTTCTTGTAGATTTTTTGCCTTTTTGGAATAAAAATTTTGTCAAAAATGATTTTTTTTCTTTGTTCAAACTTATTTGTTTATTCGAGTTATTATCTGAAAATGTGGCTATTTCATTTTTATTTGAAACTTTATCCCGAAAAAAAATTAATCTTGTTTGTTAAAAATTTGACTATTTGGTAGAAAATTTATATTATTTATTAAAAGGTCACTTTTTGGGTAGAATATTTTCTTTTTTGTTAAAAGTTAAACTTTTTCGATTAGACTTTAACTATTTGAAAAAAATTATACTTGATTAAACATGATTTTTTTAAATCATCGTTTGTGACTTAGATTTCTCTATTTTACAAAACGATTTTTTTTAAATCAACATAGCAATATTTTTCACGAACATTTCAAAATAGTAAGTGTGAAAAGAATTTTTTGGAAATTTGACTTAAAAAGCCGTGTCATTTTTACAATTTTCGAAATATTAAGGTTTTACTTGATTAACTTTATACAGTTGTTCGCGCTCCTTCTTATCCCAAAAATCATTGAAATTAGTAAAAATCGTAAATTTATTTCAATAAAAAAAAATTCTCGAAAAGCTTACCCTTTTTCCTAAAACTTTTACTGATGAGAAGTAGCAATGTTTGTTCGCTATACATTTCTCATTTTTTTAGGAGACTGGGATATCACAAAATTTGATATTTTTGAATTTTGCCTGTTTTGCAACTTTTGAGATTTCAAAGTTTTTTTAATTCCGGGTTTTATAAAATGAAAAATTAATAATGATATTATAGAGAAACAATAATTTATATTTTTTAAACATTCGATTGGTAATAAATAATGTTTTTAAATAATTTCAGTCATCTAAACTGGAAACCATTTTTTCAAAATTTTCAAAAGCACTTAATGAAATCATATTAAGAAAAAAACAACGATTTTCTTGACATAATTACCTCCGTTAAGATGAATTCGTCAAACTTCATTTCAATTAAAAAATTGGTTAAATTTATTATTTATTATTATTTACAATCTATCAAAATCTATAACATTGATATCTACTCAGCTGATTTACGGATCAGTTTAAAAAACATAGACGAATTATTGATATTATTAATAATATTAATAATGATAATAATTATATGAAAGGAAGTTGTTAAAATTAAAGAATTTTAAATTATAATTTTTCAAAATTATACTAATACAAAAAAAGTTTAAAATTATATTTTTCTTAAATACAAATTTTCATAATGTTTTAATTTGCAAAACTATATTTTTAGAATTCAAGAATTTTTATTTATAACTTTAGAAAATTATGAAAATTTAAATTTACGATAATTTAAAATCGATTATTCCTTAATTAAAACAATCACAATGAAAAATTATGAAAATTCTATGTTTTGCAAATAACAATTTTACAATATTTATGATTTAAAATTGACATTTAATTAATTAGAGAAATTTTAAATTCAATACTCGTGACATTTGAATTTAAGAATTAATATTTATACATCTTTCAAAACTAAAGAGTATTCAATTAAAAAAGTATTTAGTTTGATAAATATACAATTAAAAATTTATTAAATTAATTATAATAATATTTATAAACAGTTTCAAGTCATCCCGAAGAAATTCTAAAGTTGAAAAGGGGTATGGGACTAGTCGTTGAGAATGTTTACAATAATAAAAGTTAAATTACGTAATAATATTAATTGACTTCGAAAATACATTTAGGGCCCCTTAGTTAAGGCATATAACACACTTTTGGTGTTCGTTCAAAAAAATTTGTTAATCAAAAACACATGTTCATTCTTTTAGAAATCACAAAAGGGACACCGTCGGTTTTAAATATATTAGAATTTGATGGCTATGGAAATTTTATTGGAATAGCGCTGGGAAACGGGAAGTACGCGGCATACAAGCCTGGAGGTGAGACTGATTACTTAAGAACTCAAATGCAATATACAAATGTTTAAAGAATTTCGCCTAAGAGTTCTAATTTTTTATTTTCTAATTATAGCATGTTCTACAAAAGAAATTAGCATTGAAACAAAAAAATATTGGTCCAAATACGGAAATACCCCCCACCCCTCTAAGTCCAAATTCAAAAAATGATTCATATGTCCTCTGGACTGTGTAAATCACAAGATGCAATGTATTTTGATATAAATTTTTTAATGTATAAACAATTCTTATTTGTTGAAAGAATTTAATTGCCATGGAATATCGCTAATCAAGAATATTTCATGAAAACTATAGTCTAGTTGATAAACTCAAAGTGTTTACATTTTTCATCCAACTCTTTAAACAATTTATTTTTGTTTAGAGCCAGCCCTTTACCAGTTTTTGCCGGAAAAAGTTAGGCAATCTTTGTTTTTTCCAGATTTTCCATAAATTTCGAAAACTTACCCTGAATTTCACTATATTTAAAAATTTTCTGCATGCTTTGTTCAAACAATTGATAATCTCATGACATCAAGAATTAGTGGTATTTTCTACAACAGCCAGATAAAGTATGGATTAGGGTACCTTTATGATGCTTGTGAATAATTAACAAAAATACGATTTTTTCATCTTCTACGATAACAAGTTAGATTTAAACCAAAATAATTATTTAAGAGATAAAATCCGAGTTTATGAAATGGAGCATCGTGTTTACAGAATACCAATAATTCGTGATATTTAATGAAAACAAAAAGGTTAAAAAACGTCCATCGAATAAGAAATTATTTGATTCCTTAAAGAGTTTTTGTGAAATTAATAGATACTGTTGATTATAGAATATTTTCCCAGAGAGTGAAGCTTTTCAATAATTTCAATTTTGGCTCAACAAAAAAAAAATGTTCAGGTTTATTACCTATAATTCTTACTATTGCAGATAAAATTTATTATTGAATTTTGCCGGAGATAGACTGTTATACCCAGTGGGCATAAAATTTGGCGACGACTTTACGACATCGTTACGACATCTTTACGACTTCTTTACGACATCATATGCCCATGTCGTTTCGGTGTCCTTGCGATATCGTAAAGGCATCGTCAGATCGTATGACTTATTTACGATATCGTAAAGACACCTTAAGGACATGGACATATGATGTCGTAAAGTTGTCGTAAAGATGTCGTAACGATGTCGTAAAGACGTCGCGAAACTTTGTGCCCACTGGGTATAACAGTCTATCTCTGGCAAAATTCAATAATAAATTTTATCTGCGATAGTAAGAATTATAGGTAATAAACCTGAACATTTTTTTTTTGTGTTGAGTCAAAATTGAAATTATTGAAAAGCTTCACTCTCTGGGAAAATATTCTATAATCAACAGTATCTATTAATTTCACAAAAACTCTTTAAGGAATCAAATAATTTC
>NC_046664.1:13736004-13738726 GCF_010883055.1 Belonocnema kinseyi | reverse complement strand
AGAGGGAGCTCTTCTTAATATTTTGACACCAAAATCATGTCGATACACCTTACCGACTGCGAGTAAAGCCACCCACGCTTTAACTTGACAGACTGTACTAAAGAAGTCAAAGCTGCTGACAATTAAGCAGCATATTGTTGAAAAAAGACGGGTGTTATCTCATGGAAGAAGAAAAATACAGATAAGGGAAAGATGGATTAGGTGGAATCAACAGTTTCTCGCTGAACCATCGTACCTCTTTAACGATCATCCTGTTTCTGTCAACAGTCCACCCAAGCCATCCATCGATCAATCCATCAATCCGTCCAAGTCAATTTAATGACTTGTACACATCAACCTCTGGCCCGCATATTAATTTCATATTTAAGGTCGAAAACGTCCATTCCGCAGTAGCTCTGAGTGAGATAGAGCTAATTGTCCAAAACGAGAAGTTCCACATTTTTTGGAGAAACAATGTTCGGAAATCGGTCTCCGTTGCACCCTCGACGCCAATTTGGATAACACAAACAATGGAAACTATTGGGTATATTGCACAATATAGAATAAACAAAATTGTAGAAATAACTTTAAATCATCAACAAGTCATATCTTCTGCGTGAATATTACTACATACCACATATTACTACACACCTACATAGTGTCACGACCTCAAAATATTAAAAAATATAAATTCAAGAATAAAGCGGAGTACAAAGAATTTCACAGAACATTAGAGATAAGCCTTAGCAAACCTGATACAAGATTTTTGTTACCGATGTTCACAGAAATTCAAGATCCTTTGTTGGTCCATATCGGTTTTTATTTAGATGTCAGAATAATGTATCCTGTTAAGGGAAATTTTAAATTCAATGAACATGACCATAAAAAAAATTTTTGTCAATGTTATATCTCTTTATTTTTAATATTAGTTCAACATTGTTTGGGGTTGATCACTGTGTGTTTACAGGTGCTTCTTAACGTATTAAAGTAAGATGATACGCAATATTTCCAAACCATATTGCAAGAGGGGTATGGCCATCCATCGCTACAGAACCTTCTGGAAATGTCGCTACTTGATTCCCTAAAAATATAGGACGAGTACAGTTATTAATTAATTTAAAGATTCAGAAAAATTATAAACTTAGCGCTGCTAGGTAAACTGTATTAAACTGTGACTCGTCAGATAACTTTCCAAGAAACTAAACTTTGATTTTTTTAAAATACCAACCATTTGTATGGGTAAAAAAGTTACATGTATACATGAAATGTATTCTGTTCGTTTAACATTAGCAATATTTCTTTGTATGCACTTTACTTGAAGTCAAAAATATTTTTTTAAACGCTTCAGGGATGCATCCAGATAGTGATTTAGGAAGTTGGAGGCATCTTAAGTGTACACTCTACCCTTTACTTGAGGAGTTAAGAATCATCATTTGACTTTGGAATTTATGATAGGGGAATGGGAAGAGGTTCACGTAAGCGATGTACCTCTGGATCCACCCACGAAAAGTTCCACAATTAGGAAGAGAGTCATTCACAAAATACGTAATACTTAATGTATAACGTTTTTTCTGTATGACCCCGTACAAATGCAGACATTTTATGCAGAATTCTCTAATATTTATTTTAGATTATATTTTAGTTTTGAAATTACAATTCTCACATTTATCATCCATGGGTACCCCATTATTTATTATTCCAATCCATTGTTTATGTGTATTAAATACTTGGATTTGGCTAGTAGCATGTCCTATACGTAACTTGTTGCCTTCATATTTTTGTAACTGAGCTGGTGGTGTAAGAAAAATATAGTTAATGATTAATTTAAAAAATTTGAAATATCGTTAACTTAGAACTAATAGGTTGGAGCAAAGAAGGTTGGTGAACTTTAAAGAAAAAATTAATTTAATAGAAAAATACGCAAACATAAACAATGAAAAAATGGTCTGTATTTCACTTGGTATTGCATTATACTGGAACTTGCGACTTTACATGCTTGTTCAGAAGAATCTAAGTTGGTGATTTCTTGATTTTTGACGTTACAGCGAAGTAACGTGGCATTTAGTCCTTTAGAGAACTAAGTAATTCCATGCGCATCCCCAATCTACCCCTTCTTCCTACTATTGCGCATCGCAACTTAGATTCTTCTGAATGTTCGTATCCGCTCATTCCGGTCTGCGGTGTTTCTGGAAAGCATCGTGCGCTATGAGCGGTTCAGTTTACTATTAAATGACATTCATATGTCCTCTGGACTGTATAAATCACAAGATGCAATGTATTTTGAAATAAATTTTTTAATGTATAAACAATTCTTATTTGTTGAAAGAATTTAATTGCCATGGAATACCGCAATTCAAGAATATTTCATGAAAACTATAGTCTAGTTGATAAACTCAAAGAGTTTACATTTTTCATCCAACTCTTTAAACAATTTATTTTTGTTTAGAGCCAGCCCTTTATCAGTTTTTGCCGGAAAAAGTTAGGCAATCTTTGTTTTTTTTCCAGTTTTTTCATAAATTTCGAAAACTTACCCTGAATTTCACTATATTTAAAAATTTTCTGCATGCTTTGTACAAACAATTGATAATCTCATGACATCAAGAATTAGTGGTATTTTCTACAACAGCCAGATAAAGTATGAATTAGGGTACCTTTATGATGCTTGTGAATAATTAACAAAAATACGATTTTTTCATCTTCTACGATAACAAGTTAGATTTAAACCAAAATAATTATTTAAGAG